>NC_090652.1:180492452-180692452 GCF_040937935.1 Hyperolius riggenbachi | reverse complement strand
CAGCTCACAGCTGGGAACCCCAGCGTTCCCCATACACAATGCATGTGGTGAAGAACAGCTCAAACTCTACGGCCAAACATACGTTCCATGAGACTGCTGTCCTCCCATTTTACTTTAAGTGACCAGTACTGGCTGCCCAGTACAGTTCAGCATATGCAAAAATTCCAGCAAGTAAATGCCAGTTTTCTGCAATCGCATGCAGACAATCTTTGGCAGCACATTACAGAGTACATAGTCTGTAAGGATTCACAAGTGTGTATGGTCCTCAATCTGAACTCATTAATGGAATACATATGTAATTTTTTTTTTTTTTTAACTTACCAGGGGTTTCTTGCAGCCCCCTGGAGTTGTCCTGGGCTCACAACGTCCTTCTGATTCCCTCTGGCCAGCAATGGTGACCCCCACAAAGCCAGCCTGTCACCAGTCACTGTGCATCCTGATTGCACTGCTGCAGCCAGGAGCCCTCTGCACATGCACAGTAGCGATTTTAACGTGCTGCACAGAATACTCCCAGCTGTGGGAGCGCAATCAGGGTGTGCGCGGCTTGGGGCCACGCATACACAGCAGCCGGCGATGGAACAGCTTTGCGGGGGTCACCTCTGCTAGCCGGAGGGCACAGGACAACTCCAGGGGGCTGCAAGAATCCCCTGGTAAGCTAAAACCACTTTAAGTATTCCTTTAACCTGTTCACACCAGAACATTTGTATTCAGATGCAAAAGCCCTACTACATACAGAGAAAAATGTATAAATAAAGGATGCATTTATGGTATTATGTTTTTGCACCATTTTGCCGGGATCATAGGTAGTGGCTGAATAGAGTACTGGTTAAGGGCTCTGCCTTTGACATGGGAGACCAGGGTTCGAATCCTGGCTAGGGTCAGTACCTATTCAGTAAGGAGTTCAAGGCAAGACTCCCTAACACTGCAGGGTGGCCTCCTGAGCGCGTCCCAGTGGCAGCAGCTCTTGAGCGCTTTGAGTCCGACAGGAGAAAAGCGCTATATAAATGTTTGGATTATTATTATTATTATTATTAAATCTAGCAGGTTGGGGATTTTTTCTGCCAACCACTGCCTACCCTGCAAATCCAGTGCTATCTGTACAGTACATACCCACACTTGTTTTGGAGCATTTGCAAACCTATCCTTCCCTAAATGACATAAGTTTATTATGATTTTGTTTTTATACAGTGTTGACATCTGCAGCACATTGCAGAACATATAATCATGTCACTGACTGTCCTCAGAGGAGCTCACAATCTAATCCTACCATAGTCATATGTCCATCGTAGTCTAGGGCCAATCTTAGGGGGAAGCGGATTAACTTATCAGTATGTTTTGGGAATGTGGGAGGAAACTGGAGTGATTGGAGGAAACCCACATAGACACGGGGAGAATATGCAAACTCCATGCAGATAGTGCCCTGGCTGGGATTTGAATCGGGGACAGCGATGCAAGGTGAGAGTTATATCCACTATGGCACCAGGATGATAGCACCGGCAAATGGGGATCACTAGACCACTAGTACCGGGGCAGAGCCAAGGAGAACAATACATCAGCACAGGGAGACCACTGGCAAAGAGGGGTTAGTTTGGCCTGCGGGGGGGGGGGGGGGGGGGGGGCGGGCTGGGCAAAAAATTTGCTATGGGGCCCAGTGAGTTGTAGCTACACCCCTGCTGCAGCTGGTGGTTTTACGTCTTGTCTTCCCACTCTCCCTTGGCAGCAGCATTTTCCGCGCAGCAGCTGCTGGCCAGGCACAGTTACCTGTGTGTGTCTGAACAGTGATACACACAGTAGCAGTAGTCACTTCCCTCCAATCAGCGGGAGGGAAGGGACGCGGGCGGGTAGCGCCGATACGGAGGAGGCGGGGGAGCGGCGCTAACAGACAGGCAGAGGTAAACATTGTGCTGGCGACACGCTGCGTGTCGCCAGCACTGCGGGGGGTATAGCGGCGCGCAGGGGGGTCTTGGAGGCACACCATGGGGCAACAGAGGCTGGTGTTAGTGTGCACAACCAGCCTCTGTGCCCCACTAGCATAATTAAATCCTACCTCGGGTTCTCTTTAAACAATCCAATAAAAAACAGATTAAAAACTCCCGATTTAAACCAATAATTATTGGTATTCCAGCACACATCAAATATATAGTATAATACCTACAATCATATGTAAAGAGCATACACAGCAGGCTACTAAAAGATAGTGCAAAAAAAGGAACCAAATACAAGTGAAGTGCTGATCTGAATAATTATCTAAGCAAATGCAACCTGTGCAAAAACTACAAAAAATAAACAAGGAAAATATAACAATACACTCAAATATAAAGTGCCTTGTGCCTGTGAAAGATATATAACATTACTACACAATAGATAATATACAGAAACCTATATCTATAAGGGCACACTGCGTGCAGGAGCTGCATATCCAACTCCAGGAAGAAAACCTGGAGATGTACATACACACAGACCCCCCCACGCAGGACCTGTGCAAAAAAACGCCACTGTGCAAAGTATTTGCTGAAGAAAGTGCTTAGGCAAGATAATGCAGTAAAGTGCACAAAATGTGTATGAAGGTAGCCTTACCGGAGCTTATGTGTGCTGGAAGGCGGGAGAGGGAGATGCCTGACGCGGTCGCAGCGGTTCTGCTGCTTCAAAAGAGGCTACTGGAGTCAGGATTGGCTAAGCTAAATAGTCATGACGTGTACGGCCGTACACGTGACATCCCGACGGAGTGCAGGCCAATCGGCGCACGCCGTTCGGGTCAAACAGGACCTGGGTCACATGGTAGTGATCAGCCAGGTCCTTGAGCTATAGATAGCTACGTCTGTGCTGTAAGGGAGGGAGCTCCTGAGGCATAATGCTAGATGTGTAATGTGCCCACATACATGTAAAAAAATTATACAAAATATCTTTACGTTACACATAAATTGATATAAAAAACAATATGATTTTAAACTCTGTTTTGGTCCGATTCTTCATATATATATATATATATATATATATATATATATATATATATATATATATATATATATATATATATATATATATATATATATATTTATATATATATTTATATATATATATATATATATATTTATATTTATATATATATATATATATTTATATATATATATATATATATATATATATATTTATATATATATATATATATATATATATATTTATATATATATATATATATATATTTATATATATATATATTTATATATATATATATTTATATATATATATATTTATATATATATATTTATATATATATATATATATATATATATATATATATATATATATATATATATATATATATATATTTATATATATATATATATATATATATATATATATATATATATATATATATATATATATATTTATATATATATATATATATATATTTATATATATATATATATATATATATATATATATTTATATATATATATATTTATATATATATATATATATATTTATATATATACACATAAATATGCTATAAACATAACAGTGCCATCTAGTGGCCAGAAAAAGTAATACACAGACAGTTCATCAATCCCAAAGGTTGATGCTGTTATCCAATTCTTGTGTAGATTATGTTGTTTTAGTCACATTCCCATAAAACATGACATTGTTGTGGTAGAGATCCATCCGGTAAAAAACATATGAATCAAAACTGGAAAAAAAGAAAGGGAGCTCCTGCACAGTCAGAGTGTGTGTCACATTCCACACTTGGTACATTGTGTTTACTTAAATGTATCTATCTAAACTTCGGATGCGTCTGCATTTCTCTCCACGGAACTTTAAAGCTCTGTGTGTAACCCTTCCAATGCTAGTCTAATAAAAAAAAATGCTGGTTGCATGTAATAAGCTGTAAATAATGTTTTAGAGAAAAGTTGAAATGCAGGGTTATATTCCGCTTTAAAGAAAGTTGGTTCAAGCTAGACCCGAACCATGTCTCCTAGGACAAAGAGGACTCTCGTTAGGGAAGGAAGCCAGATGCTCAAAAGATGACAAATGTCCACGATTGCTCACCCCAATCGGGACCGAAAAAATCAATTGTGTATAAAAAACACACATACTTCCAACAGATAAAAGAACCCAACACACAAAAGCTGGTAAATGTCTGCAACTGCTCACCCCAATCGGGACAAGGAGAACTAGATTGGGCAAAGATAATTCAGTCAAGACAAACAAATGGTGCAACAGGGCTACTCAAAAAAGGAAAGAAAGGAGGTGATTAAGAGAAAACCAGACCCAGATGGAAGGAACTGGAGCCACATTAATTGGTGATAGGCCAATACATATAGCCAATCCGAGACCCCCTTGGCCCCTTGAAGACCAATAAATGTGACAAATGGTCATAAATAACTTACCTCTCTTCTCTTTTAAGTGCATTGTATCCTGCTAGCCAAGTATACATACATATTAATAGGCATTATAACCTGCATAAGAGACAGAAGCAAGAATAAATATGCCATTAGTTAGGGCCTGCAAATGGTTCAAACACCCAGAAAACACGCAAAGCTTATATCTTCGTTAAGGCCCTGAGGTTGTTTAGGTCGCAACTTGTGAATCCATTTTTTTTTTTAAAGATTCTTTTATTTTTAAAAAAGATTTTTATACATAGAACAAAAAGACAACAAGTCCATCAACATACAACTCGCCATACAAAGTACGAGCCATAGAGAACATTGATACATTACATGGTATTAAGACCAAAACATATTCTGTAACATTAATTGAACCGTGGTTAGGTGAACCACAAACCAACGTGGTTCCTATGCAGAAAATAGAACATCAAATATAGTACAAATGAGTGCTTAAACCTAAAAGGTCCTTGCGGTGAAATTAAGACTCCCTGCTATGTATGGGGACTTCTAAGAGACCAGCTCTGGGCCCAAAGGGAACATCCACCAGAGTCTGGTCCTGAGCAGATAGTCCACCTAGGAAATGTGAGAAGTCTAAAAGAAATTGAGTCTTTCTATGTATACCATAGCTAGTTCAATATCATCTATTGAGAAGATCTCAGACTCTCCCATATATGGCTGTCACATATGAATAAACCTTGGAAAAAGGTCCATTCTGACATAGACAGAAATGAGAAGAAGGTTAAGAAGAAGAGTAGATAGAAAAAGTAGTTAGAAATGAGAAGAAGGTGGTAGAAAGAAAGGAAAGAAAGAAGGGCGGCAGAGGGGGTAGGGTCCCGAGGACAGCGCTTCTACTTCAACACTGCAGCTAGGCGGACATGAGGGAGCGGTAGCGATCAGATTCCTTAAATTCAAACCATCCATACCATGTCTTCCAGAATTGCTCATGTTTGTCATGAATAGAAGAGGTAAGGTCTTCCATTCTCTGGACTTGGTCAATCTCTCGAAGCCACTCTTGAATTGAAGGGGCCTCTGAGGATTTCCAATGTCTGGCTATAAGAATCTTAGCAGCATTAATCAGATGTCGTGTGAGGGTTTTCTTATATTTTCTGATGGACCAGGTGTTATGATGAAGGAGGAAAAAGGCAGGGGAGTCGGGTGGTTGAAAATCTGTCATGGTATGCATCAGCTCCCTCACATCCGCCCAGAACCCAGTCAGACCCGAGCAGGACCAGAATATGTGTAGAAGGGTGCCTAATTCTGTTCCGCATCTCCAGCAGGCGCCTGTGGAACCAGGGAACATTATCTGAAGTTTAGAGGGTGTAAGGTACCACCTAGTAAAAACTTTATACCCCGCCTCTTGACTTCTCGTAGATATGGACGATTTTTGTGAGAAGATCAGGATTTTTTCCCACTGCTTATCGGAGAAATGTTCTCCAAGATCAGATTCCCATTTAGTTTTAAGTGTACCTGCCGGGGACTCAGAGGAGTTCAGGAGTGAATATACCAAGGTAATCATGCCCTTAGTCGTACCCTTTCCTAGGCAAGTCTGTTCAAAGGTGGACATAGGTCTGTTAAAGCTTTCTTTCGTTCCCTGAGACCTTATGAAATGTTTAAATTGGTTCCAGCTCCAAATGTCCAGGTCCGGGGTATTAAACTGTGTGCGCAAATCAGCAATTTGGATCCAACTCCCATTGGTGAGAAATTGATGCGCTCTAATAGGTGGGTCTACTCGCCAGGCCCGGTAACCTCTAGCCTGAAGGCCTAGGGGGAAGAGCGGGTTGTCAAGAATGGGGAGGAGAGGAGTGGGCCAGGGGGATATCAACGGGTTGGATCTGTACTTCCCTAATAGTCTAATAGTATAAGAGATTAAGGTTGCCGCTGGTTCCGTTATTTGGAGCGAGTGTGCAGACCAGGGGGCCAGGGCTAGACGATCCGACAATAATTCGTTTTCCATTCCTACCCATTTCTTTTGTTCAAGGTGTCTATGCCAGTCTATGATCCTAATCAAGACCGACGACGCTGCATGATACAGGCGGGGGCATGGAACGGCCATACCTCCTTCTTCTTTAGGGGATATCTGAAGTGTATACTTAAGCCTAGGCTTGCGACCTCTCCAGATAAATTTAGAGAACTGTTGCTTAATCTTATTAAGGTACTGGGCTGGGAGAAAGATTGGTAATGTCTGAAAAAGATAGAGCAAGCGTGGCATTACTGTCATTTTTATTATGTTTGTTCGCCCGAACCAGGAAAACTGGGGTTTGTCCCAGTGCTGGAGATCTCCTTTAATCTTCTCAAGGGCAGGGAGGAAGTTTTTTGAGAATAAATCTTTCGGGTCGGGGGTGAGCTGGCCATCGAAAGGGGAAATTGCTTTTTAGTAAGGTCTTAAGGGCCTCAGGGAGTAAAACGCCAAGAGCTTCACTTTTGTCATAGTTTATAGACATGTTAGACAGTTTCCCATATGTGGAAAATTCTGCTAGAAGATTGGGCAGGGATATGTGGGGGTTAGTTAGGTAAAATAACATATCATCTGCATATGCAGCAAGTTTGTGGGAAGATTTAGGAAAGGGGACTCCTTGGATATCTGCGTTGGCTCTTATCTTACAAAGAAAGGGCTCCAGGGAAAGAGCAAAAATTAAGGGAGATAGGGGACACCCCTGACGCGTGCCATTCCGTATATTAAATGAGTCCGATAGGACACCATTAGCCTTCACCTTAGCATTAGGGCAAGAATATAGCGTCAGGATACGCTTGCGCATTTTACCCCCTAATCCTATATGGCGGAGAGTGCATTCTATGAAGTCCCAGTCCACCCTATCAAATGCTTTTTCAGCATCAGTAGAGAGTAGAAGTGTAGGGATGGACCGGGACCTCACCCAATGCAGGATATTTAGGGTTCAGATTGTGTTATCCCTGGCCTCCCTTCCCGTTATAAAGCCTACTTGGTCTGAGCTGACCAACTTGGGGAGTAGCGAGGAGAGCCTATTAGCTAGAATTTTAGCATATAGCTTAAGGTCTACATTTAGGGGTGATATAGGCCTATAGACTTTGACAGAGAGCTGGGTCTTTTCCCTCTTTAGGCAACACAGAGATATATGACTCCAACATCTGGGTCGAGAACCAATTTTTCTCTAGGGGTAAGTCAGTTATCGCATTGAAGGCATTCAGCATATGTGTAGATACAACCCCCCCAAAGATCTTATAATATTCTGGGGTAAAGTCCAGGTGATTTGCCCGAGGGGATCTGAGATAGGGCCATTCTGAGTTCATCGATCGTAAATGGTTCTTCCAATTCTTCAGATTCAGCTTGTGGTAAGGAGGGCATTTTAGCTTCCTTGAGATAGGAAGTTCTCTTTTCCCTGGGTTTAGATCTCAGTTTGGGACCCTGAGATGATGGCAAATTATATAGTCCTGCGTAATACTCTTTAAAGAGTCTGGAGATGTCCTCATATTTGTGATGTAAAACAGAACGTTTATCCTTAATGCCTGCTACATAAGTGGATGTTTGTTGCTTCTTTAGGGCTCTAGCAAGCATAGTGCCACACTTATTTCCAAATTCATAAAAAGTACGCTTGCATCTGTCTGCAAAGTAGCGTACCTTGTGAAAGAGTAACTCTTTGAGAGCAGTTCTCTCTTTAGTGAGAGCCTCTAAAGTAGCCGCAAGCCTATTCTTTTTGTGCTGAATCTCTAAATTTTTAATTCGGGTTAGAACCTCGTTGATTTCTTTCTCTCTTATCCTCTTCCTTTTAGCCCCTTCTCTTATTAATATGCCTCTCATAAAACATTTATGAGTTTCCCAGACTACTAGAGGTGATATGTCTCCCTGAGCATTGATCCCAAAGAATTCCTCCATTTCGCTCTTGAGTTTCTGGGCAAGTGATTTATCTTTAATTAAGGAGTTATTTAGGCGCCATAAGGCTGGGCCTCGCTTGATATCCCCCAGGGCTAAATTCACCCAGACCGTAGCGTGATCAGATAATGACATGTTGCCAATAGTAGGAGAAGAGGAGACTGATAACAGGTTTTGGGAGATGAATAAGTAGTCAATTCTGGTGTATGAGTTATGTGGGAATGAGTAGAATGTATAGTCCTTCACTGAGGGGTTGTGAATTCTCCACACATCTACTAGCTGTAAGGCATGCAGTAGAGATTTACATTTGCGAAGTAGCTTTCCAGAGGTAGGCGTTTTCTGGGAGGATGCGTCTAGCGTGGGATCTAATACTAGATTCAGGTCACCTCCTAATATAAGGCTTCCCTCAGCGAAGGACTCTAGCTTATGTAAAAAGTTTTGAAGGAATTCCACTTGGTGAAGATTAGGAGCATAAAAAGAGCCAATAGTAACCTTTCTGTCCAGAATGGTGCCCTTAATAAGAATGAAGCGCCCTATGGGGTCACTGAATTCTCCAGTTATGATCAAAGGGGTATCTCTGGAAATGAGAATAGCTGTCCCCTTAGTTTTGGTATCCTGAGGGGTACTATAAAAGGCATTTCTGTAATATTTGTTAAACAATTTTGGAATGTGGGGTCCTTTAAAGTGGGTTTCCTGGAGGAATATTACATTGGCTCTTTCTTTGTGACACAAACGGAGAACTGCAGACCGTTTCTCAGGCACATTTAAGCCCCTGACGTTCAGAGTCAGAAATTTAAGTAACTGCTGAGCCATAGATCAGCACCCATCCCCCAGACCCGTCCCCACACCGCCCCGGAAAATAAATCCATATAGAATGGTAGAGCATAGCAGCAAGGGATAGAAAAGAAACAAACAGAACAAAACAATTTAGAAAAGTGTGTGTAAGAAACCACATACAGCACTTAGGTGAGGTATGGTCCATACTTCACTCACCTGCAGGCCTGCTTGACTAGGAAAATTTTCCTGTAGCTCACTGGTTGCGCAAGACAAGCCAGTGACTATGCGGCAAAAAAGCCCCGGGGGTAGAGAGACCACACAATAGGGCTGACATACTCTCCCTCCCCCCCCGGGAACCCGCATGCATAAATTAAGTGGTGAGACTCAACATTACTAGCTTAGAGTCAGAGAATATAATTGTAATTACTCTTTTTGACTAAATCCCCTTCCCCCTTGTCCCAATTTTTGCCTTTGACCAGAGCCCCCCTAGACTCAAGTTGCGCCACAGATTGGCCATGACACACGCGCCCGGCAGGCAAAGTCCCCGCTCCCCCGCCAAAGCGCGAGGGGGCTGGGGGCAATCCCCGCACGCAATGCAAATGAGCCAGGGCCAATCGTTTATCATATAACCATGGCATGGGTGACCCCCAGAAATAGTTAGCGTCCCTTGTCTGTGTTGAGAGGCAGTCCCCCGTCCCGGACACCCCCCACCCCCGCACGCGCAGGCTAGGAACCTATGTCCGTACCCCCCAAGCCAACCACATTTCCTTTTTCTGGATCTCGCACTAGAGATAGGCGTACATGAGAACTTTTCTTGTGCATGTGCAGCAAAATATACAGCATTCAGTTTCTGAAAAGCGGAATCTTACTTCAGCAAGCATGTCATGTAGGGAAAAATAAAGTGTCCTATGGAGCGTGGGGGGGGGGGCCCGGGGAACCATCATCACCTGAGGGGGGGGGGGCATGGGGCATCCAAGAAACCGAGCCACCTCCAGTCAATATGTTGTATAAGAGATCACATGAGAGAGGCTGTGTCCAGCATTGTTCTGTGCCTTATAGTTGGGGCGCATCTAAAAGGAGCAAAATGAAAATTGACAACTAGCTGTCCAGAGTCCAGTGTCAACCAGGGCCATGGAGACGAAGGGAGGGCTCATATGGAAGGGGAATAAAAAGGGGGGGATGAAAAAAACCCCAGTAATCAGAAAAAACAAAAAAGAACAGGATCCGCAGTCACAGTACTTACAACCGCAGAGATCTATTGAGAATCACGGGCCCGTTGTGGACGAGCGGCCGGGAGGCCATCTGGGTCCCATTCAGGTAGCTCCACAGAGGGTATTTCCAGTGTTTGAAAAAGGTCTGGTAACTCCCGCGGGTGACGGAGGGTAAAGGATTGGTTGCCCTTCTCTGCCATTAAGTAGAAAGGGAAGCCCCATCGGTATGTTGCCCCTTCCTGCTGGAGTACCTGGATGAGAGGTTTTAGGGCCCGACGTTGAGTAAGGGTAGAGGGGGCCAAGTCTTGATAAAGGGAGACCTGGGCACCTTCATAATCAACAGGCCCATGAGCACGGGCTGCCGCCATGATCTGTTCTTTCTCCCGGTAGTTGTGGAGCCTGCAGATAATGTCCCGAGGTGGAGCTTGACCTTTAGGCATGGCGCGTAGAGCTCTATGTGCACGGTCCATTTTCAATTTATGGTCCTCTGGGCGGTTTAGTAGGCCATTGAACAGAGACCGCATGGAGGTGAAGATGGCGTCTGTTTGAACAGACTCTGGTATCCCGCGTACGCGGATGTTATTTCTGCGGCCTCTGTTTTGTAAGTCCTCCAGGTTGACCCGCATGAGCTGATTATGCTTACTTTGTGTGATTCCTTCGGCTTTCAGTCTGGCCACCTCGGTGCGCAGTTCCGCTATGTCGTTTTCCGTGGTCGTCACACGTGCAGCTAGGCCCGATATGTCAGCACGGATCCCCGCAATCTCGGAGCGGGTGGAGGTGACGATCCGTTTGGTTTGCTCATCTAAGTCCTGCTTAGTGGGGAGGCCGCGGAGGTACCTCCATATATCCTCCAGGTTGGTTAGCGCCGACGGACCGGCTTTACTGGGACCTGTCACCTGAGGCGGAGAGTGAGCATCGTCGGCCATCTTGGGAGTTTCAGGCCCGGAGTTCTGTGCCTGGAAATATCTGGTGAGCGGGCGCTGGGATGTAGTCTGTGACCCTCGTTTGGGTTGTCTGCGTTTGCCGTTCTTCTTTCTGTCCCTCTGGGTGCTCATGAGGGGAGAGGATAAAACTAGAAGAGGCTTTTAGAAGCACACGGGGGCGGGAGCTCGGGAGAACACGTCTTCACTCCTCCATTGCTGGCTCCGCCCCGTGAATCCATTTTAACTCACTTTTAAGCAATCGTAATACTATACCGCCCCCCCCCCCCCCCCCCCCATCCTTTCATTTTGGAAAATCCGTTGCCCATGCAAGTCCACCCTTTTAGGTTCCCACCATGGAAAACTAAAGCATGTTCTGCTATTGACGTTAGATTTTTGTTGTCAGCCCTGTCTCGTTCAGCCAGTTTGACAGTGGACACATGTTTCTGGATCCGTGTTTTCAATTGGTTCTTTGTCTGGCCTACATATTGTTTTCCGCATGGACATTGGAGTAAATAAATAACTCCGCTTGTCTGGCAATTAATAAATTGCCTGATATCAAATTCTTGTCCTGTAATATTGCTGGAGAAGTTTCTGCCAACTCTCATTAGAGGGCAAACAGAGCATCCCCCACATCTGTAGTTACCCTTCACTCCAATTTGGCGATTCTCCATCAGGAAGTGGCTCTTAAGATGTTCTTTAAAGTGGGTGCCCTCCTGGCCATTGTGTTTTGCTTTTTTGAGTTGGCTGATAGAAGACTATTTCGTGGTGTCGCTCTAGCCTGCCTGATGGCCTGCTCTACACATTTTCTGGGATATCCTCGGTCCTTGAACTGTTGTTTAAGGACCTTACTCTCAGTTTCAAAGGCTTCAGTTGTTGAACGTAGCAACATGGGGGTCTCAAAACATTCTCAAATGACTTGAAGATAAAGATTGTTCACCATCATGGTTTAGGGGAAGGATACAGAAAGCTGTCTCAGAAATTTCAGCTGCCTGCATCCACAGTTAGGAACATATTGAGGAAATGGAAGACCACAAGCTCAGTTCAAGTTAAGGCTCGAAGTGTCAGACCAAGAAAAATCTCAGATAAACAGAAGCGACGAATCGTGAGAACAGTCAGTCAACCCACAGACCAGCACCAAAGACCTACAACATCATCTTGCTGCAGATTGAGTCACTGTGCATTGTTCAACCATTCGGCGCACTTTACACAAGAAGATGCTGTATGCAAGAATGATGCACAGGAAGCCTTTTTTCCTCCCACAGCACAAACAGAGACGCTTGAGGTAGGCTAAAGCAAATTTGGACAAGCCAGCTTCATTTTGAAATAAGGTGCTGTGGACTGCTGAAACTAAAATTGAGTTATTTGAGCATAACAAGGGGCGTTATGCATGGAGGAAAAACAACACAGCATTCCAAGAAAAACACCTGCTGCCTACAGTAAAATATGGCGGTGGTTACATCATGCTGTGGGGCTGTGTGACCAGTGCAGGGACTCGGCATCTTGTCAAAGTTGAGGGACGCATGGATTCCACTCAGTATCAGCAGATTCTGGAGACCAATGTCCAGGGATCAGTGACAAAGCTGAAGCTGTGCCGGGGCTGGATCTGTCAACAAGACAACGACCCTAAACACTGATAAAAATCCACTAAGGCATTCATGCAGAGGAATAAGTACAACATTCTGGAATGGCCATCTCAGTCCCCAGACCTGAATGTATACATCTGTGGTGTGAGTTAGAGTTGTCGATGCTCGAAAGCCATCAAATCTGAATGAACTAGAGATGTTTTGTAAAGAGGAATGGTCCAAAATACCTTCAACCAGAATTAAGTCTCTCATTGGAATCTACAGGAAGCATTTAAAGGCTGTAATTTCTGCAAAAGGAGGATCTACTAAATATTGATTTCATTTCTTTTTTGTGGTGCCCAAATTCATGCACCTGCCTTATTTTGTTTAAACAATTATTGCACACTTTCTGTAAATCCAATAAACTTCATTTCACTTGGAGAAGGACTTAGGAGTATTCATCGACAACAAGTTAAATAATCATATTCAATGCCAAGCCGCTGCAGCTAAAGCTAATAAAATTTTGGGATGCATTAAAAAGGGAAATAAAAACTAGAGATGCTAGCATAATATTGCCCCTGTTTAACTCTCCAGTAAGGCCACATCTGGAATATGGAATTCAGTTCAGGGCACCACATTACTGGAAAGATTTTGCAGTTTTAGAGCAGGTTCAGAGCCGAGCAACAAAATTGATATGTGGGATGGAAGGTCTCACTTACCAAGAAAGGTTAGATAAACTGGGTTTATTTAGTCTTGAGAAAAGACGCCTTAGAGGGGATCTAATTAACATGTATAAATACATCAGAAGGCAATATAAAAGTTTGGCGGATGAGCTTTTTGTCCCTAGGCCTTCACAAAGGACTAGAGGACATGATCTGCGCATGGAGGAAAAACGTTTTAGCCATTTATTTAGGAAAGGGTTCTTTACAGTAAGAGTGATTAAGATGTGGAATGCATTGCCACAGGAAGTCGTTATGGCAAACTCTATACCTGCATTTAAAGGGGGCTTGGATGCTTTCCTTGCGTTGAAAGACATCCATGGCTACAATTACTAGGTAATGCCCAGTGATGTTGATCCAGGGATTGTATCTGATTGCCATCTGGAGTCGGGAAGGATTTTTTTCCCTTTTGGGGCTAATTGGACCATGCCTTGTAAGGGTTTTTCACCTTCCTCTGGATCAACAGGGATATATGAGGGAGCAGGCTGGAGTTGTACTTTGTTCTCTGGTTGAACTCGATGGACGTATGTCTTTTCAACTCAAATAACTATGTAACTATGTAACTTCTCAAATATCACTGTGTCTCCTATACTATATATTTTACCAACATTTTTTAACGTAACAACCAACGATTTATACAGAAAATCATGACAATTAACAAAGTTGCCCAAACTTTTGCATCCCACTATATACAGACTTCTAACTCCTGAACATCAAAGGGCCTAGGTTGTGTTTGTACAGTGTCCTCCTGACTGAGCATCCAGTGTGCAATTTCTATTGAGCTGCGCGTCACACATGGGCACACACTTCTAGTGACTGAGTCTGGTACATAATACACCCCAACATCATAAGTGCTATTCTGATTTTTACATTATGATTGTCATATATTGCAGACCTCTACATCCAGCCACTGTCTAGTATATTGTGAGGTGAATGTGACAGACGGGCGCACACTCCTATTGAGTCCATGTACAGAATACACCCCAACATCATAAGTGCTATTCTGCTTTTTGCATTTTGATTGTGTCATATATTGCAGCAGAACTCTGCATCCAGCCACTGTCTAGTGCAGTGATGGCTAACCTTGGCACTCCAGCTGTGGTGGAACTACAAGTCCCATGAGGCATTGCAATACTCAGACAGCTAAGTTGGGGAGGCAGAGGCATGATGGGATTTGTAGTTTTGACAGAGCTGGAGTGCCAAAGTTAGCCATCAGTGGTCTAGCATATATAAGTGCTATTCTGCTTTTTGCATTTTGACTGTGTCATATATTGCAGACCTCTGCAAAGTGATCCAGTTCCTCCCCACTGGAGTCTTTTCATTGTATTTTTTAATATTGTGAAAAAAAGTGACAGGCAGAAGCAGGCCACATTGCAGTCATAGGGGTCATGCCGGTGAGATTTCCTGTGGTCCTAGTCCTAGAATGATGCCCAGTGATCAGGGGCCGTGTACCATTTCCTGTGGTCCTAGAATGATGCCCAGTGTTCAGGTTCCATGTTCCCTGAACTCCCAAAATACTGAGGAAGTAGTTGACTGGCTTACACAGCAAACCATCTTGTGCCGCTTCGTCTCGGAACCTAGACGCACCATCCTCCTCTTGCTCTGACTAATGTGTCAGAGGTGTTATTTACACATACGTTTGAGGAAATGAGTGATGTGCAAGCATTATTGCCAGAACATGCAGCAGATATGGATGTTACACCACCTGATATGTCTCAGTAGTGTAAAATTCAAGGGAACAGGGGGTTTGGAAGGCATATGCAGAAAATTAACACAGAGGAGAAGATCTAATTTATAAAAGTACAAAAACGTTATTAATTATTACTTCAAAAAACACACTGTTAAAAAAGCACACCCACACAATGCTGCCAATAATCAGCGCTCACTCACTGCACCCGTATCCACATTCAACCACTCCTAACTAAGATCACCTAATGTGATCAAGGACCCACAAAGTAGGTAGCCCTATGAACCAAGCAGTGGGCAGCAAACAGATGTTAGTCTAGCTCCAAAGTTCATTAGTAAGCTTCAATAGCCTTGGATAAGCAAAGTGTAAACAAAGATCCACAATGTAAGTAAGCCTATGAAGCAAGCAGTGAGCAGCAAACAGATGTTAGTCCAGCTTCGAAGTTCATTAATAAGCTGCAGTAGCCTCAGATAAACAGAGTAAAGTAAGTCACAGATTCATAGAGCTGCACCATACACGTAGGTAACTCAAACTGTTCATATATAAATGAAGAAGACCATACTGTACCAACTCACGAAGTGCAGTGGACGTACTCTCAACAGCAGGTTCGCTGGATAGTCCTTCAACCCACCGCCAGAGCTTACGGCTAGGGGAGGTCCTGTATAATCTGATGGAGTCCGTATGCACAGTGATTCCACTCATTGAGTTATCACAATGCGTGAAATCCGGGCTAAGCAGTGAACTAAGCAGCAGCATCCACCGGCAGTCCTGAAGCTTGCTCACAGCTTGCTCACACACGCATGAGTGTAATCCTTGGAAGAATCCAATAGGAGCGGAGGACACCAACTGGCAAGTGGCAACAGCCGGCAAGGGGCATTGGGATGCAGATGTAGGCAGCACGTGGGGTGTCAGAGCCACGCCGACCGCCCTGACTTGTTTTGCCGGGTCTACCGGCTTTTTCGAAGGGAGGCGTAAAAAAATGTCTGTCAGGCCTCAGTACACACATGGACATAAGGTGCAATGATGATGATGATGTAGTACCTGATGCTGGTGCCTTTTTGTAGAGGTGTCAGAAACCAGTGAAGCAACTGATGACGACGATGTATCCATGGACTTCAAGAAGAGATGAAGTAGGTGCCTTCAAGAAGAGATGAAGAAGAGGAGGAGAGTTCTGGGGAGGAGACAAGTTGTTGTAAGCAAGGGGAGATTGTCACAAGAAGCTAGTGGCACTGCCACACAGCATGTATCGGCACCTGGGGTCAGCTAGCCAACACGCTCGCCAGCTTCTGCTGTTACTACCACCACCACCAGAATGCCTTCAACCCAAAGCTCACCAATGTGGTGATTTGTTTGTGTGTCTGCCTCCGACAACAGCAAAACCATTTGTAACCTGTGCCACAAGACTCTGAGTCATGGGAAATCCAACGCCCACCTAGGTACAATGGTTTTGCGAAAGCACCTGACCTTCAAACACCCATGCCAATAGAAACACAGGAGGAGAAGCGGCACCCAAAGTCGAAGCCACCCTCCTCCTGGTCCAGATTTTTCAGCCACGTCAACCTCTGCTGTCCTTGTCCCTTCGCAGCTACCCTCCACTCCACCTGTCACCTTGAGCAGTTCCTGCTCCTCTGTCAGTCAGCTTTCTGTCAAGGAAGTTTTTGAGTGGAAGAAGCCGTTGTCTCCGAGTCACCCCCTTGCCTGGTGTCTGACAGCTGGTTTGTGGGAACTGTTAGCCCGCCAGCTGTTACCATACAAGCTGGTGGAGGCCTTTAAAAAAATTTGTTGCGATTGGGACACAGCTGTGGAAGGCACCCAGCATGACTTATTTTTCAAGGCAATCCCCAACCTGTACCGTAATGTGGAAAGCCAAGTCAAGGCATCTCTGGCACACAGCATTGGAGCAAGGGTTAATCTTACCATTGATACCTGGTCTGCAAAGCATGGTCAGGGTAGGTATATCACTTATACCGCAGTAAACCTACTGATCGCTGGCAAGCGTGGAATGCGGGGCTTGGCAGTGATATTGGTGACACCACCACAAATGGCAGGCAGGCCTGCTACCACCTCATCATCTTCTCCTCCTATTACTACTCCATTGTCTTCGCTATCGACCTCAGCTGAGGACTCCTCTACTGCTGCTGCTGTGCCCTCCTCTAAAACTGCACACACCCAGCTCCCCAGGGCCTATTACACATGCCAGGTATGACTGTGTCACACTGTCCTGGGGCTGACTCACCTGAAAGCCGAGAGTCACACCGGGCAAGCACTTCTGGCTGCTCTGAACGAACAGATGGATCAGTAACTGACACCCCACCAAGTAGAGATCGACAAAGTTGTGTGTGACAACAGAAGCAATCTGTTGGTAGCATTGAATTTGGGGAAGTTAACACATGTACCCTGCATGGCATATGTTTTGAATTTTAGAATACAATGCTTTACGTCTAAGTATCCAGGTTTACCCACTTCAGCCTACAGTGTCGTTTCAGCTTATGCTTTCCAACAACGTTAACCTCCCATTCATTCGCCAATAAGTTTATCACTACTTATCACAATTAATTGATCTATATCTTATTTTTTCTGCCACAGATTAGGCTTTCTTTGTGTGGTACATTTTGCTAAGAATTTTTTTCTAAATGCATTTTAACAGGAAAATTAAGAAAAAAATGGAAAAAAAAAACATTATTTCTCAGTTTTAGCCATTATAGCTTTAAAATACTACATGTTACCGTAATTAAAACCCACGTATTTTATTTGCCCATTTGTCCCGGTTATTACACCATTTAAATTTTGTCCCTATCACAATGTATGGCACCAATATTTTATTTGGAAATAATGGTGCATTTTTTCAATTTGCGTCCTTCACTATTTACAAGCTTATAATTTAAAAAAAGTATAGTAATACACGCGCTTGACTTGCATATTAAAAAAGTTCAGACCCTTAGGTAACTATTTATGTTGGTTTTTTTATTGTAATTTAAAAACAAAAATTTATTAAAAATTTTATTTGGGGTTTTTCGGAGTGGGGAGGTAAACAAGGGATTGGGATTTTAAATTAAATGTATTGTGTATATTTAAAAAAAAAAATGTAGATGTAGTTTTACTATTTGGCCACAAGATGGCCACAGTGAGTTTTTGATTTTCCATCCTGCAAGCGAGAGCCCTCGCTTGCAGGAACAGAAGGGGTGACGTGGGACATAGAAAAATCGCGGCTTTTCAGGGAAAGCCGTCGGTTTTTCTTAGGGGGACATAGATCATTGAATGGGATTTGTATTCCCATTCATTGATCTCAGGGGCAGTGAAAGGTGGCAGGAGCGCACACGGGAGTGTCTGCTAATGTTTGACCATTTGCTCCAACAATAAAAAGCCATTAACCAGTATCTGTACGAGCACGGTGCTAGGACAGGCCGTGGGAAGCTGGGGATTTTTTGCCGTGTTACTGGACGCTCATGCGCAATGCCTGCAGGCTCATGCATTCTTTTGAGGAGATGTCAAACCTGGTGAGTCACAGCGAAGGCAACATTAGTGATGATGAATGAAGGCACATTCTTCCATGAGCATGCCCTGAGAAGAGTACTGGATCAGGCCGTAAATGTGCGTGACCAGGAAGAGGAAGAGTTGTGGGCGCCATCACCACGAGAACCAGCCTTGTCGTCATCATCTGCAGCAATACAGGTAGAGGAGTCAGAGGAGGAAGGTAGCTTTGAGGAGATGGCAGACCAACCACAGCAGGCGCCCCAGGGGGCTTGTGGTCACCTTTTGTGTACCCTTGGCATTGAATGTGGCTGGGGGGAGCAACAGACCTTTCATGATGTCAGTGGAGAGGAGGAACGGGAAATGGCTAGCTCGGCATCCATCCTTGTGCAAATGGGGTCGTTCATGGTGTCCTTCCTGTTGAGGGACCCCTGTATAAAAAGGCTTAAGGACAATGACCTGTACTGGGTGGCAATGCTGCTAGACCCTCTGTATAAGCACAGAGTGGCGGAAATGTTACAGAATTACCACAAGGCAGAAAGGATGCAGCAGTTGCACAAGAAGCTGACAAGTATGTTTTACACTGCATTTAAAGAGACACTGAAGCGAAAAAAAAATTATGATGATTTGTATGTGTAGTACAGCTAAGAAATAAAACATTGGGAGCAGAGACATAAGTCTAAAATGGTTTCCAGTACAGGAAGAGTTAAGACACTCTAGTTGTTATCTATGCAAAACAACCATTCAGCTCCAAGACTTTGACCTCTGTTATCTGAAGTTTATTATCTCAGCTGTCAGGCTTTTTCTTCTGCAGAGAACAGTTCAGGACAGGTCAAAAGTTCACAGCCTGCTCTGTAAAAATCATTTAGATTGCTGAGTAGTGGGGAAACTGCAAATATTAGAGAATGATGCAATGTTATAAAAAAAACACTACATAACTGAAAATAAAAATATGAGGATATTTTCTTTGCTTCTAAAATTCTAGTAATTATCCGTACTGCACAACCAATTCATAATTTTTTTTTCGCTTCAGTGTCTCTTTAAAGGGGAACTGAAGTAAGAGGTATACGGAGGCTGCCATATTTATTTCCTTTTAATCAATACCAGTTGTCTGGCAGCCCTGCTGGTCTATTTCTCTGCAGTAGTATCTGAATAACACCAGAAACAAGCATGCAGCTAGTCTTGTCAGATCTGACTTTAACCACTTCAGGATCACAGTTTTTTTCGCCTTCAGGACCAGAGCAATTTCATTCGCCAATAACTTTATTGCTACTCCTCACACTAACATGATCTATATATTACTTTTTGCAGGACAAACTAGGCTTTCTCTGGGCAGTACTTTTTGCAAACCATTATTTTAGTTATATGTATTTTGCAAGGAAGAAGTAGAAAAAAATGAAAAAAAAAAAATCACCATTCTCAGCTTTCAGCCATTGTAGTTTAAAAATAAAATGTGCTATTGATGATGAAACAGACACATTTTTTTTGCTCATTTGGCCCGGTTATTACAACATTTAAATTGTGTCCCTAGTACAAATTATGGCGATAATATTTTATTTGGAAATAAAGATGTCTATTTTTCCGTTTAGTGTTTTTTATATTATAATAATTATTCCAAGACTTTAATTACAAAATCCACAGTAATGACATACATATTAACAAATTCCCTAAGGTAACCATTTATATATATTTTTTTTTAATGGTGTATTTTTTTTTTTTTACAAGTGTTTTATTTTGGTAACTATGGGGTGGGGAGGAAGAGGTTAAAAATATATACAAAAAACTATTTAATTACCGTATGGGTTAGTGTGTTAGACTGTTTTTGGATGTATTTTTACTTTTTGGCCACAAGATGGCGCTATGGAGTGTTCTTTGTTCTGTAGAAACGCATCACAAAACGCGTACAAATGCATGCATTTTTTGCATGCGTTTCCCGATGCGTTCGACTCTTCCCTGCAAACGCAGACAATGTGAACGAGGCCTAACATGGAACAAAATGTTTACATTTTGTTTCAGGGGGGGATTTTTGTTAATGAACACTGAGTCATCGCAGACTCAGTGATCGGGGATGGAAGCATTCCCCGATCACGGAGGGACAGGACAGCGGCGATTTCGGACGGGAGAAGTGCGGTGAACGTGGCGGCAACGAAAAACAAACATACAGCAGGGGCTTATCTACTGCAGGGGCATAGATAAGCGTCTGCAGAATCCGGAAGTGGTTAAAGTCTGAAACACCTGATCTGCTGCATGCTTGTTCAGGGGCTATGGCTAATAATATTAGAGGCAGAGGATCAGCAGGGCTGCCAGGAAACTGGTATTGCTTAAAAGGAAATAAACATGGCAGCCTCCATATACCTCTTTCTTCAGTTCCCCTTTAAGGGTGATGTCACAGAACAGTGGGAAAGAGGTGCCAGTAATCCTCCCACTGCCACACTGGCAAGGACAGGGCGCTGTAGCAATGTGATGGTGATGTCAGATATGCACACTTTCTTTAGTCCAAAGCCTCACCACAGCCCTTCGCGATCCACCCTCAGAGAACGCCTAGACTGGCAGATAGTGGACTCCCAGGCTTTAAAGAGACACTGAAGTGAAAAAAAATTATGATATAATAAATAGGTTGTGTAATACGGATAATTACTAGAATTTTAGTAGCAAAGAAAATATTCTAATATTTTTATTTTCCGTTATATAGTGTTTTTTATAACATTGCATCAATCTTTAATATTTGCAGTTTAGACACTACGCAGCAGTCTAAATGGGTTCAAAAGTTCACTAGCCTTCTCTGCAAAATCTTCCCTGCAGAGGGAAAAAAAAGATACATTGGCCCATATGCAATTAACTTTTTCACCTGAGTTTTCTCCTAGGTGATATTTTTAAACTTGTCAATAAAATGTTTTTTAAACCACCAGAAAGCGAGAAAATACTCAAAATGATTTTATTATTACTTTTTCACCTACTTTTTGATACTTTTTTAGTTAAAAAGTGCTGGAAAACTATTTTAAACCGAAGATGAAAATTTATCTCCTAGGAGGTGAAAAAGTGAATTGCATAAGGCCCATTGGCCTCAATTCACTAAGCTTATCTCCTGTCTTTAATAAAGTTTCTAGTGTTAAGGAATGAAGAGATAAGATAACTCTCTCACTGTGTGGTGGCAAGTTTACTCTTGCCTTATTATCTCCAGCATGATCTTAGTGAATTTAGGCCAATGTCTTTTAAAGCTTATTATCTGAAGTGTCTGGCAGAGTTCTCTGCGACTTTGAAAGTCATGGAGCTGAATGGCTAATTTGCATAGATAACAACTGGAGTTTCTTAGCTCTTCCTTTACTAGAAACAATATTAGACTTGTGTCTCTGCTGCTAATGTTGTATTTCTTAGCTGTACTAGAAAAACAAACGTTTTCTTTCTTAAAACAGAAAGAATTTGCAATAATTCAGGTTGGAGTGAGCTTGAGATGTCTCCCAGGGCATCACTGCTGAATATATGCAAATTAACCATTGTACCCTTAGAAGCTAAACACACCTCCAGAACCGCTGGAATGCAATGATGTGTCAGCTTGTTAGCTGTACTACACATACAAATCCTTATATCATATAATTTTTTTCCGCTTTAGTGTCTCTTTAAGTGCAAATATTGACACACTGAGGAGCGATGAACCCCTGGACTACTGGGTGCATAGGCTTGACCTGTGGCCAGAGCTTTCACAATTTGCCATTGAACTTCTGGCTTGCCCCGCCTCAAGTGTCCGGTCAGAAAGGACCTCCAGCGCAGCAGGAGGGGTTGTCACTGACAAGAGAAGTCGCCTAGGTCAAAAAAGTTTTCAGTACCTCACCTTTATTAATATTAATGAGGCATGGATCCCGGAGGGTTACTGCACGCAGGAGGACTTGTGATTTAGTCCCCAGACTCCACCACAGACTCCCCCACATAGCTGTCTTTAGTCTCGCCGCATTTTTGTGACATTTTCTCCAGGTAAATCCTGACTTTTTTAGCGGCTGCTACAATACCTAGTTTTTCAGGCTTGTTTACATGCCTAATTTTTCTGGCCTCTGGTAATGCACTGTGGCTGCAACAATAACAAAAAAGGCATGTACAGGTAGTCCCCGACTTACGAACGCCCGACTTATGAATGACCCACCGATACGAACGGCATGGATTCTGTGTTTCCATGGGAACAGGTAAAACAAAATTTCAAATTGGACTTGTAGTTTTTGAGAAAATCGATTTAATAAAAAAAATTCAAAGGAAATATGCCTTTTAAACTTGTATAAGCAGGTACAAAGGGCAGAGGTGACACAAAGGGGGACACTGGAAGCACAGGGGGTCACAGAGGATGCACAGGGGGCAGAGATAGCACAGTGTTCCAACTTAAGAACAGATTCAGGTTAAGAACGAACCTACAGTCCCTATCTCATTCGTTAACCGGGGACTACCTGTACATGTGTCAATATTCCATGATAGTTACCTTGTCATGGTGAAGGAGCTTGCATATCACAATGAAGTAATGACCTGGATGAGTGTGTTGGTGGGCGGGACACCCAAGATGATAAAGTCATTGCTTCATTGTGGACAGGCCAAATTCGATCTGTTGGATACATTTTGGCAAAAACAATATTTTGTTTTTATTGTCATTAGGTGATTAATAAAGCCTACTAGGTCAACACTGTGCCAACACTGCAGAATCAGTGTTAGTGTTTTCTGGGTCACTTTACTGTCACTGAACTACCTCAGCCCCACCATAGGGGCTGTAAAACAGCCATTGACTGCACTCTCGCGAACGTACGCACAAGCATGGCGACTGCTACACAAAGGTTGCCGCCGAGAGTACTAACATTTATGTCTTGAGAGTGCCAACTATTGACAACTCTTTGTGGTTGTTTGAGGTGCGTTAAACAGTGAACTTGGTCTGTCAGAGTTTGGTCTGTCAGTGTGAAGCGGATGTAACCCTTACACTACCTGATCGACATGTACACACACCGGATGTTTTAAAGCACTTTATCAACCAATTAGGAATCTACTGTGATTTCTGCCCTTTAGTGATTAAAACACGACTCTGCGTCAACTCTGTAATTTTTGGTGGGACTTTTGGCATGAATGCCACAGTCCATGCCACAGTCCAGGTGTTAAGCCCCTTGAAACAAAGTTTTCATCACTTTTGTGGCCAGAAACAGTCTTTGTAGGTTTTAAAATCATAAGACCATCGCAGCATCACACTGAGGAAGCCCACGTGACAGTGGGCGTAACGTATGTGGACGAGGCTTGGAGGTGAAGGGCTGGAGGAATGGCCTGGAGATAATGCAGGAAGCATGCCAAATGCTCGATTGGTGAGCCGAACAGTGGAGAGCGAACGGATTTAACACACAGGTACCTGTTACCCGCGGGACGCCGTGGTGGTTTCACACAGAGCCGGTAAGATCAAGAGTTGATTCTATGATGATCCGCAAGTAGGTACGGGTGGAAGTTAATGATACTTGTCGGTGCCTATGATGTTATAACTTGTTTGAGAGATGCCTCACGCTGTTGAATTATAAGCCATATAAAGGCTGATTGTACCGGAAGTGCAGAGACTCTAGCAACATAATTATTGAGAGTCCTTGTATACGAACTATATCCTAATGAATCTTAGTTTCATGGAGATGATGGACTTGCACTATGGTGCTTCTCAGCAGATTGCTACAGACACACAGTAAAAAGGGTCAGCCGATCCAGATCTGTATGTAATTGTGGGGAGAGTGTTGGCATGAGTGATCCAGGAGTACCCCTAAGATTGATGCCCTCATCTTGTTTTTAGGTGTTCATGTTTTTTTTTTTAACCCAGAAAAAAAAGTTTATTGAAAGTCAAGGGAATAATACGAGCAATGTAGACAATACCCTGTTGGTGCGATCTGGCAATCCTCCTTAGGCAGCTCTCAGTATCCACTAGAGAAAGTAAAAAAATGCAAAAGAGAGAGTGCTCTGAGTGACAAATAAATAGGAGCATCCACCCTGCCAAAGACAGGTCTAACCTGTTCAGAAATGGCTGCTCGTAGGACACAGCCTCTGATAGCGTTTGTCCCTTTAGGGGCCAGGGACCAGGCTCACGATCCAGCTCCAGGCGGAGAATCCGGAGGGCCACCAGGGAGGCACGTTCTCAGTTTGGACACTTCCAGAGAGGCAGGCCAAATATTAGATCCTGGCGCACGCTCACCTTGCGGGACCAAACGAGAGTGAGCGGCGTCTATGCGATGTCAGTAGCGTACTGAGTAGTATTGTGCGGCTAGCAGATATAACCGCTGTGACTAATAAACACGACGCATTTCTCAGAGAAAACGTTCTCTGTTTCATCAGGCTAACATAAAACAAAATGGCGGCATCTCTTTTTATAGGAAATGCTAAACATTGGTTCTTTGGGATTGGCCAATCCACATTACATGGGCAGTACTATTCAAAATAGTGTGAGGTCATAAAGGTGGTACTAATGATGTAACTTCCACTAGGTGGAATATGTAAATAAGAAGGAGGAGTTGGAAAGCTGCTCCTTTATCACAATACTATAAAGATCACTGAATAAAACAATTAAAAATTGTATATATTGCAATAACATTTTTAGAAAGGATCTTCCTTATTTAAATTACTCGATCTTAAGAGGGAAGTAATAAAATTTCCCAATAATCAGTCACCATAATGGGTTACCATTAATGGTTCCCTGGAGTATATATAGATAAAAAAAAAAAAAAAAAAGAGGGAAGTGGCATAATGTGAATTCGCTCACAACTGCAGATGGTCACAAACAAAATCAGCATCATGCACACAGATCCACATATGTATGTACAGGATCTTCTCAAAAAATTAGCATATTGTGATAAAGTTCATTATTTTCTGTAATATTCTGATAAACATTAGACTTTCATATATTTTAGATTCAAATACACACAACTGAAGTAGTTCAAGCCTTTTATTGTTTTAATATTGGTGATTTTGGCATATAGCTCATGAAAACCTAAATTTCCTATCTCAAAAAATTAGCATATTTCATCCGACCAATAAAAGAAAAGTGTTTTTAAAACAAAAAAAGTCAACCTTCAAATAATTATGTTCAGTTATGCACTCAATACTTGGTCGGGAATCGTTTTGCAGAAATGACTGCTTCAATGCGGCGTGGCATGGAGGCAAGCAGCCTGTGGCACTGCCAAGGTGTTATGGAGGCCCAGGATGCTTCAATAGCGGCCTTAAGCTCATCCGGAGTGTTGGGTCTTGCGTCTCTCAACTCTCTCTTCACAATATCCCACAGATTCTCTATGGGGTTCAGGTCAGGAGAGTTGGCAGGCCAATTGAGCACAGTAATACCATGGTCAGTAAACCATTTACCAGTGGTTTTGGCACTGTGAGCAGGTGCCAGGTCATGCTGAAAAATGAAATCTTCATCTCCATAAAGCTTTTCAGCAGATGGAAGCAAGCTTTTCAGAAGATGGAAGCATGAAGTGCCCCAAAATCTCCTGATAGCTAGCTGCATTGACCCTGCCCTTGATAAAACACAGTGGACCAACACCAGCAGCTGACATGGCACCCCAGACCATCACTGACTGTGGGTACTTGACCCTGGACTTCAGGCATTTTGGCATTTCCCTCTCCCCAGTCTTCCTCCAGACCCTGGCACCTTGATTTCCGAATGACATGTAAAAGTTGCTTTCATCCGAAAAAGTACTTTGGACCACTGAGCAACAGTCCAGTGCTGCTTCTCTGTAGCCCAGCTCAGGCGCTTCTGCCGCTGTTTCTGGTTCAAAAGTGGGTTCATGCTTCCATCTGCTGAAAAGCTTTATGGAGATGAAGATTTCATTTTTCAGCACGACCTGGCACCTGCTCACAGTGCCAAAACCACTGGTAAATGGTTTACTGACCATGGTATTACTGTGCTCAATTGGCCTGCCAACTCTCCTGACCTGAACCCCATAGAGAATCTGTGGAATATTGTGAAGATAAAGTTTAGAGGAGCAAGACCCAACACTCTGGATGAGCTTAAGGCCGTTATCGAAGCATCCTGGGCCTCCATAACACCTGAGCAGTGCCACAGGCGGATTGCCTCCATGCCACGCCGCATTGAAGCAGTCATTTCTGCAAAAGGATTCTCGACCAAGTATTGAGTTCATAACTGAACATAATTTGAAGGTTGACTTTTTTTTGTTTTAAAAAACACTTTTCTTTTATTGGTCGGATGAAATATGCTAATTTTTTGAGATAGGAAATTTGGGTTTTCATGAGCTGTATGCCAAAATCATCAATAATAAAACAATAAAAGGCTTGAACTACTTCAGTTGTGTGTATTTGAATCTAAAATATATGAAAGTCTAATGTTTATCAGTACATTACAGAAAATAATGAACTTTATCACAATATGCTAATTTTTTGAGAAGATCCTGTATATGTGGGCTGTGGGCCTGCCCACCAATGGCTGTACCCCGCAGCCACACACACACACCTGTTGTTCACAATCAAATCTTCCATTATAAACTTTGTAAATAAGGAGGGAAAAAAACACACGTATATTTATATATATATATATATATATTTATATACACACATACATATATAAAGGAACTAGAACAGTGAGATTGTCATCAAATACAAAATGTATGCATTAATATCCTATATCCCTATTAAGGAACAGAGATGGCCCGAACCGTTCGCCAGGCGAACCTCTCCTCGCCCCGCACCACCTCCGGGCCGCCACGACCCGGAGCAGCACACCAGCCCGGCGCCGCGCTCCCCGCGAGCGCGACGCCACTCATGACCCCACGCACATGCGCAGAAAGCGCCCGGCAACAGGAGCGCGACCCAGGAAGCGCACCACCGGGCCAGCGCAGGCGCACCACCCCGGGCCACAGTGACCCGGAAGCAGCACAGGGCACAGAGAGACTGAGATGTTCACCGGCGAACGGCTCGGGAACCGTTCGCGACATCTCTATTAAGGAATATATAATGTCCCAGCTAGTCTATACCTCCTAATGTATTTCCTCTAAGCATTTATTAAGGCCACCTGGTTCTAGTGTCCCCAATTTGAGTATCCAATATGATTCCCTCCTACATAAGGTGCAAAATCTTTCATGTTTATTGGCCATAGGAATTTGTTCTATAATCGTAGCTTTTAGAAGGTTATAATTTTTTCGATGAACCAATAAAAAGTGATTTGAAACACTATGCTTGCTCTCCCCCTTTTTTATGTTAGATCTATGTTTATTGAGCGGAGTTTGAAATTTTTGGGAAGTCCTTCCTATGTAGAACAAATTGCAAGGACAAGTTAGTAAATAGATGACGTAGGTGCTTTGACACGTTATATAAGATTTGATTGCATAGTGTGTAGATCCTGAGGTAGCGAAGGTCTTAGCTCCATCTACTATTGTCTTACAACATAGGCATCGTCGGGACCGGCATGCGTAACATCCTATTTTATTCTGAACTGTTTTAATACATTTATTGGTGGGTAGTTGAGATTTCAATTTGCTAGGTGCAATGTATCCTCTGATATTTTTACCACGACTAAAGACCACATTTGGTTTCTCGGGCAGGGTAGTTTTAAGAATGGGGTCACTGAGCAAAATTGGCCAAAAACGGTTAAATATATCCCGACATTCCATTGACTGGCGAGTCAAAAAAAAAAATCTGACTAGAATGGAGAAGAGAGCCATTAAATTATTAGGAAATAAGGATACTGTTGTTATAAGAGAGGCCGACAAGCGGGGGGGGGGGGGGGGGGGGGGGGAGGATTTATCATACAAGATAGACGGGATTATGTGGGTGAAGCAATACGCCTCCTTAGCGATCCCACATATTATAAACAACTTACTTTTGACCCTACAGATCTTTTGCTCAACAACTACAGGGATCATATAAAACGAGGTTTTGATGACGGAATTTTGAATAATGATGAATACCGGTATCTTAATATACAAACAACAAAAATTTTTGTTTTTTTATCACCTGCCAAAAGTGCACAAATGTAGCACTAACCCACCGGGCAGACCTATTATCGCTCGTATGGAATCAATTACCAGTGGTCTGTCACATTATGTTGGTATACATCTCCAGAAATATGTGACCCAACTCCCCGCGTATCTTAAAGACACTACTCATACCCTTAATACTCTTCATCAGTTAGAGTGGAAACTGAATTCGTATAGATGGGCCACACTAGACGTGTGTGCCCTCTATACGAATATTCCACATGACTTGGGCCTTAGGGCTGTCGAGTACTATTTGGCAGGCGATCCATTAATGCCATCCAGTCAGAAACAATTTATTCTGGATTCCATTGAGATAATCCTTACAACTAACTATTTCACTTTCTTGGATGCCTTCTACTTGCAGTTACGAGGAACGGCGATGGGGACGCGGTTCGCACCGGCGTCCGCCAATTTGTGTATGGGTTGGCTCGAAGACCAACTGGTGTGGTCTGAGGGCAACCCATATGGTGCGGACCTCGTCCTACATCGCCGTTTCATCGACGATATCATCTGTGTCTGGGAGGGTTCAGGAGATAGACTTCAGCAATATGTCGATTACCTGAACGCTAATACGTTTGGATTAACTTTCACCATGGATACTCATCCAACTGAGATCCACTTTTTAGATCCAGAAATTAAAATTGATCCAGTTTCTGCTGCAATTGTCACCACCAACTACTTCAAACCCACTGATCGAAATGGGTATTTAGACTTCAATAGGTACAGACTAACCAGCGAGCTCATGGTGACCCAGAACTCATTGGAGTGTGTAAGGGACTACAATGGTCCTAAAAGCCCCCTTACTAAGATGTTAAGAAAAACAAAAGTTTGCTTTCTTAAAACAGAAAGAATTTGCGATAATTCAGGTTGGAGTGAGCTTGAGATGTCTCCCAGTGCATCACTGCTGAATATATGCAAATTTCAATAGTGCTCACTATAAACCGTGGCTAAAAAATGTCCCCTTTGGACAATTCAAACGCATTCGACGTAACTGTACACGTAATGAAGATTTACCGAGAAACACTATCCACCAAAATTAATCGAAGCAGCATATAAAAAAGCGGCTACATTTTCCCAACGTGATTGTATTAAGGGTGATGATTGTAGCAGCGACTCTAGACAGACTGATACAAATCATAAGAAATTACCTATTATTGTTATTAACTATTCTGGCCAGTCAATGGAATGTCGGGATATATTTAAACGTTTCTGGCCAATTTTACTCAGTGACCCCATTCTTAAAACTACCCTGCCCGAGAAACTAAATGTGGTCTTTAGACGTGGTAAAAATATCAGAGGATACATTGCACCTAGCAAATTGAAATCTCAACTACCCCACAAATAAATGTATTAAAACAGTTCAGAATAAAATAGGATGTTACACATGCCGGTCCCGACGATGCCTATGTTGTAAGACAATAGTAGATGGAGCTAAGACCTTCGCTACCTCAGGATCTACACACTATGCAATCAAATCTTATATAACGTGTCAGAGCACCTACGTCATCTATTTACTAACTTGTCCAATTTGTTCTACATAGGAAGGACTTCCCAAAAATTTCAAACTCAGCTCAATAAACATAGATCTAACATAAAAAAGGGGGAGAGCAAGCATAGTGTTTCAAATCACTTTTTATTGGTTCATGGAAAAAATTATAACCTTCTAAAAGCTACGATTATAGAACAAATTCCTATGGCCAATAAACATGAAAGATTTCACACCTTATGTAGGAGGGAATCATATTGGATACTCAAATTGGGGACACTAGAACCAGGTGGCCTTAATAAATGCTTAGAGGAAATACATTAGGAGGTATAGACTAGCTGGGACATTATATATTCCTTAATAGAGATGCCGCGAACGGTTCCCGAGCTGTTCGCTGGCGAACATCTCAGTCTCTCTGTGCCCTGTGCTGCTTCCAGGTCGCTGTGGTGCGCCTGCGCTGGCCCGGCGGTGCTCGTCCAGGGTCGCGCTCCTGTTGCCGGGCGCTTTCTGCACATGTGCGTGGGGTCATGAGTGGCGTTTCGCGCCCCAGACCATGCCCGGTGGCGGGGGGGCGCGGCACCGAGCCGGCGTGCTGCTCCGGGTCGTGGCGGCCCGGGGGTGGTGCGGGGCATGGAGAGGTTCGCCCGGCGAACGGTTCGGGCCATCTCTGTTCCTTAACAGGGATATAGGATATTAATGCATACATTTTGTATTTGATGACAATGTGTGTGTGTGTGTGTGTGTGTGTGTGTGTGTGTGTGTGTGTGTGTGTGTGTGTGTGTGTGTGTGTGTGTGTGTGTGTGTGTGGGTTTTTTTCCCTTCTTATTTACAACGTTTATAATGGAAGATTTGATTGTGAACAACAGGTGTGTGTGGCTGCGGGGTACAGCCATTGGTGGGCAGGCCCACAGCCCACATATACATACATATGTGGATCTGTGTGCATAATACTGATTTTGTTTGTGACCATGTGCAGTTGTGAGTAAATTCACATTATACCACTTCCCTTTTTTTTTTTTTTTTTTTTTTTTTTTCTTATCTATATATACCCCAGGGAACCATTAATGGTACCCCATTATGGTGACTGATTATTGGGAAATTTTAATATTATTTCCCTCTTAAAGGGGAACTTCAGCCTAAACAAACATACTGTCATTAAGTTACATTAGTTATGTCAACTAGAATAGGTAGGTAATAGAATCTCTTACCCACCCTGTTTTACAAGAACAGGCAAATGTTTGTGATTCATGGGGGCTGCCATCTTTGTCATGGGGGCAGCCATCTTTTTGGTTGAAAGGAGGTGACAAGGAGCAGGATACGCAGTTTCAACTGTCCTGTGTCCTGATCACCCCTCCCAGCTGCACACGCTAGGCTTCAAATGTCAAATTCAAAATGTAAAAAAAAAAAATTGCACCAAAACAGCAGAAGGAGAACAACAACATCAGAAATCCCATCATGCTTTGCACAGCATCAGGGGAAAAATGCCCGGGCAGTTTTCTTCTTTGCAGCTAAAAATGAGGCTTGTATAAGAGAAACAAAGTTCTGACGCTGTGAAACTGTTAAAGAAACACAAAGCCTTTTCAGTGCTGCTGACTCGATATTTAGTCCGGAGGTTCACTTTAAGATCGAGTAATTTAAATAAGGAAGATCCTTTCTAAAAATTTTATTGCTATATATATAATTTTTAATTGTTTTATTCAGTGATCTTTATAGTATTGTGATAAAGGAGCAGCTTTCCAACTCCTCCTTATTTACATATCCCACCTAGTGGAAGTTACATCATTAGTACCACCTTTATGACCTCACACTATTTTGAATAGTACTGCCCATGTAATGTGGATTGGCCAATCCCAAAAGAACCAATGTTTAGCATTTCCTATAAAAAGAGATGCCGCCATTTTGTTTTATATTAGCCTGATGAAACCGAGAACGTTTTCTCTGAGAAACGTGTCGTGTTTATTAATGAATAAGCCCCTTTTTATACCTTACTACCTCACCATTCTCTATTTTATTTGCGGCAAGTCACAGCGGTTATATCTGCTAGCCGCACAATACTACTCAGTACGCTACTGACATCGCATTGACGCCGCTCACTCTAGTTTGGTCCCGCAAGGTGAGCGTGCGCCAGGATCTAATGTTTGGCCTGCCTACAGCCTCTCTGGAAGAGTCCAAACTGAGAGCATGACTCCCTGGTGGCCCTCCGGATTCTCTGCCTGGAGCTGGATCGTGAGCCTGGTCCCTGGCCCCTAAAAAGACAAACACTATCAGAGGCTGTGTCCTACGAGCAGCCATTTCTGAACAGGTGAGACCTGTCTTTGGCAGGGTGGATGCTCCTATTTATTTGTCACTCAGAGCGCTCTCTCTTTTGTATGTTTTTACTTTCTATAAGGGAATAATACAACACTGCCGGTGTGAGGCAGAATTCAAGTACATAATTTAGAATAATTAAACAGAATATAATGTCATACAAACATTTAGTCTACATAAATCTTCAGTGCAATGGGGTGTCACGTAGTACAAGGGAATAAAGTTAACTCGCTATAAGGTAGGTTCCAGCAAAACGAGTAGCACATCAATTCAAATACTTAATTTTACATATGCTTATTGTACTAGACATAAGAGGAATGTTTATCTATCCACCTATCCCATATTAGGTGGAACTTGTTAGGAGCTTTCCTGTGTATATAGATAAGTTTCTTATAGGGTATCGTATTGTCCACATGTCTAATCCAGTCAGCAAGTAGAGGAGGGTTTGGTGAAAGCCATTTAAAGCTGTATCGTCACCATAAAAATCAAATTTCAACAGCAACTGGTCTGAGTGTATTAAGTGATAAAGATGCTAAGCCTGCATTAAAAACTTTTTCTGCTGTTATGATTTGGAGTTATCACATACTTAAGGAGCACTGGCCCTTTAGTAGTCGGTGCCAAAGAATTGCATGCAGGGGGTTCTTTTTATCTATAATCTATTCCTCCTCTTCCCTTTATTTCCCTGCCAGCTGCTTATCTGAAACCTAATCCCCTGCTCACTTGTGTTTACAAGCAAGGCTGAGGTGACTCAGCGATTGGAGGAGACAAGAAAAAAAGTAAAGGGCAGAAATGACATCACGAGTTAGCCTTAACAGTGGGCAAAAGACATGGCCCCCACCAGGAACAGAATTCTTGTTATTTACTATATAACATTCACTGAAATCAAAATGTGGACAGTATAATACATGTGTTATGTAAGTAGATCAAGTATTTATCTCCTTATATATGTGTTTTTTTCCCCTGGCATAGTATGGCTGATGCTACTTCTTTAAGGGAGATTTCCTGCCTAGCGTGAAGGGGGGTTTGACTTATAAACAACTTATCATTCTTTTGAATATCCTCATCGGTGATGAGACCTAGAAGGCATAATGCAGGGTCAAGTGTAACTGGGTAACCCATTAGGGGGTTCATGTTTTTAGTGGGATGGAGGTCGCATATTTTCCTACCAATAAAATTATATTTGCAGTTGTTCTTACACTGTGCATATATTGAAATTTTCAACTAGCCTTCCCTCAGGGATTTTTTCCAAGAGGTATCTCGGCTCATTAATAGGCCTGTGCACCAGTTATCGTTAACATTTTTAGGTTTTAAATTTTGCCTGCCCATTGAAGGAGATTCACTGGATTCGACTATTTGCAAATTTTTGCGGAGATTCAGATTTGAAATGTGTGATCCTGAAATTTGATATTCGGCCCATCTCTAACGCTCAGATTGGGTTAAAAAGATTTATTAACAATCTTTAAAGAGGAACTCCAGTGAAAATAATGTAGTAAAAAATGTGCTTCATTTTTTACCATAATTATGTATAAATGATTTAGTCAGTGTTTTCTCATTGTAAAATCTTTCCTCTCCCCGATTTACATTCTGACATTTATTACATGGTAAAATTTTTACTGTTGGCAGGTTATGTAGCTGCTCCTAGCTGTTTTGGCTGTTAGAGACAGCTGTAAACAGCTATTTCCTGTCTGTGAACCTTGTTACATTGTAACAAACTGCTAAAAGTACCGCTGTCCCAGAGCTTCTTGTGGGAGGGGTTTCAGCACAAAATCAGTGATACAGCGCCCCCTGATGGTCTGTTTGTGAAAAGCATTATATTTTTCATGTAAAAGGGGGTATCAGCTACTGATTGGGATAAAGTTCAATTCTAGGTTGGAGTTTCTCTTTAAAGTGAATTCAAAATGCGAGGAACATGGAGGCTTCCATATTTGTTTCTTTTTAAACAATGCCAGTTGCCTGAAATAGCCACCGGGAGACTTGGATGCAGGATACAGCTGACGGCTTACCCTGCTCCTGCACAAGTCCCGGCGGTGTCAATTATTATTTCTCCTCCAGGTCGACATGGATGGTAGGGAATTATGTAATTTAGCTTCTACCTATTGCTGGCCGACGAATTACAGTGTTTTAAAAGTAACTTAAAGAGAAACCGTGACAAAGAATTGAACTTCATCCCAGTCAGTAGCTAATACCGCCTTTCCCATGAGAAATCTATTCAAACGGATCATCAGGGGGGTCTGTATGGCTGATATTGTGGTGAAACCCCTCCCACAGTGTGATGTCTGGACCATGTTCCTGACGTTTCCCACAATGCAATGAGGTTCACAGACCGGAAACTAGCAGCTGTTTACAGCTGGCTCCAACTGACAAAAAAGCAAGCAGCATCTTCTTCCAGTGACATCACCTGCCAGCAGTAAAAATGTCACCATGTGAAAAATGTCAAAATGTAAATCAGGGAGAGGAAATATTTTACAATAGGAAAACACTGACTAAATCATTTATACATAATTATTGAAAAAATAAAGCACTGTTTTATTACATTATTTTCACTGGAGTTCCTCTTTAAGCTCTGTATTCTGACGGCGCCGAAGTTGCTCACTGTGCACTGCTAAAGCCGTAATTCCTATTACAGTCTATGGTGGTGCCAGCTGTGCCCAAATCTCCTGTGCTGTTTTAACAGTGCTCGGCCTGGCAGCCCTGCTAACCTATTTGGCTGCAGTAGTGTCTGAAGTACACCAGAAACAAGCATGCAGTTAATCTTGTCAGTTATGACAATATTTTACGCAGTCTGACCCTTTCAGGAGTCTAAAACTTAACTTTTAATTACTACTTTTCATAAAAACACTATGGGCTTGATTCACAAAAGGGTGCTAACATAGTTAGCACGCCTAAAAGCTTTGGATTTGCAAACTGGGGTGCTAAGTAGTTTGCACGTCCAAAGCTATTACTGATCGCGCAGTAAATTGGTGCGCCTGAAACGTTGCACAGGTGTGCGAGAAACAATAGCTTATCAGGCTGTTTTGCAGTGGACGATGCGATGTTTCATGCGCACCGTGCAACGTTTCGCGGGCACCATGCATTGCTCAAACTTTGAGCGCACTAGTGCTTGCGCGCATATTAGATTTTGCGTCCTAAGTGCCTTTTCACTGGCGTGCTAACACTTAGCACCCTTTAGTGAAACAAGGCCTATGAGGTAGTTGATTACAGAAAACCAATCAAGGTGGGATTCTCTTATTGCATGGATCGTATAACCTGTCACTGGACTGGACTAGGACGATCAGATCCCAAATCTTGAAAAATATTGCTATTACTTCCTTACATTATATAACCCCCCCCCCCCCCCCCCATCAATCCAACATGTTTCAACCCCCTAATTGGGGTCGTCGTCAGGGAAAAAGTGCTCAGTGCTAGGGTGCTAGTGCATCAGAAAGACAAAAGCATTGTAATCACATATAAAAATAATAAATGAGAGCCTTGTGCTCTCCTAGTCAGTCAGCAATGAGAGCCTGTTTTCAGACCTGCCTTATATACTCTATGGGAGGGGTGGTTCTCTCATTCCTTGAACCACCCTTTTCTCCCATTGGTTGGAACTGCTTTTAATCATTGAAATTACATGGCCATTGGCTGGCCTATCTTATTCCATTGCTTCCTAAAATACCTTTCTGGGGGTCGATTCACTTGACAAATTCATTAGAATATTCTCTTCCAACAAAACATCTTGCTACCTGAAAATAAACTCAGTCCGCTTTGTATAAGGGCAAAAACGTTGATCGGCGTTCAGATGTCCATACATAGATATAGGGCACGTCCTATTGGTGGGTTCCGTTCCTGGTTCACGCCCTCCCCGTCCTTTCACCAGCAACCGCATTCACAAGCACTTGCATAGCGGTTGCTAGGGAAACCTGACGTGGTGTGTGTGGGTGGCGCGCTCATCCATCTACAGAGCGTTGCACCACTAGCCAATTGTATTGCAGGGTTTTCGGCATAGATACCCGCCCAACTCTTCTCGTCATGGCGGCATAGAGGACCGCCCATCTCTCTCATCACCGCTGCTCCCACTACTCATAAGCCTATTATTCCTGGACGTTCTGTTTAATCATGCCCTCCAGAAGTTTTTTTTATCGCCAGCTTGGAACGCAAGCCTTACCACTATTTCCTCATAATGTGATACCAATAGGTTACCATTACCCACGTAATAAAAATCATTAAAACCTGTGGATGTTTATATACCATCATTACTGGCTCAGTTATTTGTTGTTTACAGTTTGATTACTTTACTTAATTGCACATCACTTCATTAAAGTTGAAGAGAAATCGAGAACCCAATATGGTGTAGTATGTCAAAATTGATTGGATAAATGAAACAGTGAGATGGTAATACTCACAAACACGGGTTACCACCTAGGTAACCACTCATTAGGCAGGTGAGGAGATTAGACCTGTCCTCACTCAGGATTAAGAAGTCGCTCTCTGTAGATAGGAAGAAAGGGGGTAGATCACCCCTCCACCTGGGGTGGACTCAAATATATTGGTAGGTGAACAGAGGCGCCAGAAGGATAAAAGTACATAAAATTTTTAAAAAATTGCTGGGAGGAAGTGGTGGACTCGCCTCCGTTAAAGCAGACACCAAGGACTGTAAATGTATAGATATACACATTTATTGAAAATACCCCAAAGATGCAACGCGTTTCGCGGGCACAGCCCACTTCTTCAGGCAATAAGCAGGGGATAAACAACTGAAAACAAAAGACAGAGGCATAGCTATAAATGTTGCCATAAAAAGATACAAATGGATTATTATTTAGTGTAATAAGAATAGTATTTCAAACATAGTGTTTAGTGATATGTTATAGTAGGGGGGTGATTGCAAGGAATGGGTCGGTGTAAACTACATAATGTGTATAGGGGAATGGACTAGATAACAGTGGTAAAAGGTAGTTAGTAAATCAGATTAAGTTGGTATCAAATTGACCACTTTAGGTATATTTCAGTAGAAGGTAGGGAATGGAATAAGTTGTAGCTGGCAAGAGAGAAAAAAAAGCATGTGTAGTGGTTAAAAATAAAGATAAAGACTTACCAGCAATTCAGTTATAGCAAGCAGAGCACCTCTGTACTGTTGTGAGGTCGCTTGCTGCTTTAAATGTGTTAATGCTGGCAGCTCTGGCCTATCCAGAAGCTGCTCCAGTGTGGGTGGGTGGGTGGAGTCGGTGGCCATGGTGACAGAGAGTCCTCCAATCTGCTGCTGCCAGCTGTAAGGAGTAGATTGGTGTGCATGCGGTCTTACATAACATGCATGCTTTCTCTGCATGCACAGGGTGGTGTTGTCAGTGGGTGGAGTCAGTGGCCATGGGGACAGAGAGTCCTCCAATCAGCTGCTGCCAGCTGTACATAACATGCATGCTTTCTCTGCATGCACAGGGCAGTGTTTAGAAAGGGAACATGGAGCACAGTGGTGTGTTTGCTGCCATCTAGTGGTTCAAAAGAACAAGTACAGTGAAGAGACTTCAAATGTCATACATGCTGAAAGATAATGAAGATAAAAGCATGAACAATGTCCGACTTTTTACAATTGGTAAATAAAATAGTGTATACTTCTGAAATAATAATAATAATAATAAAATATATATAAAAAATATAATAAAGATTATAAAAAAAATAATAATAATAATAAAAATTTATAATAAAAAATAATGTGAATATGACATGAAGATATAAGCATAAAATCGAAGAACACATAAAAAACATAAAAACAATTGTAATATATCCAAAATATGAGGAGGCCATTGGCAAAAATTGTCCAGGCCTGGTAATATATAGTGTATAATCCCATCTACGGTTTTGATATCGTAGACGAATATTTGCAGCTGTAATAATTATCATTGTATTAGAAGGATGATAATAATAGTCATAATGAAGATAATAATAAACATCAGTAATAGAAGATAAGATATATATATATATACATATATATACATATACATACACACATACACATATATATATATATATATATATATACAGATATATATATATATATATATATATATATATATATATATATACATATATATATATATATATATATATATATATATATACACATACATACATATATATATATATATATACATATATATATATATATATATATATATACACATACATACATATATATATATATATATATACATATATATATATATATATATATATATATATACACATACACATACACACACACACATATACATAAAAAAGAATTTTTTATTTATTTTTTATTTTTTTTTCCTTGGGGGGGGGGGGGGGGGGAATAAAAGAGAGCGACCAAGATAAAAGCAAAACTTTTGACAGGGGTGGTTAGTGGATTTTTTCTATAACTTCGTTAAGGCCCTCCGGGGATAGGGTTCTTAATGTCTGTATCCAGAACATTTCGCGTTTTTTGAGGAGATCAAATGCATTTGGTTTTCTTGTATCCACTGAGTCAATCAGTGTAATATTGAATAGCAGTGGATTGCTGTTGTGATGGGTGCTGAAGTGACGTGACACACTGTGAAGGGGAAATTGTTTAATGATATTTCTTTTATGTTGTCCGATTCTGCTGCGTACTAATTGGGTGGTTCTCCCCACATACTGGAGCCGACACGGACAGGAGATGAGATAGATGACATATTTGGAGTCGCAAGTAAACCGGTTTTTCAAAGGGAAATTGCAGTTGGTACTGGTAGAAGAGAATGATACACTAGTGTTGATGAATTGGCAGGCTGTGCAGCGGGTCTTGTTACATGGAAAGCAGCCTGGTTTGAGTGGTTCTGAATGAGTGGGCAGGGGCTGTGTGGGCGGACGCAGTTTACTGGGTGCAAGAATGTTGCGGAGATTGGGAGCTCTCCTATATGTGATGGATGGTGCTTTGGGTAATAGCGGCCTTAAGAAGGGGTCCTGTATCAGGATCTCCCATCTGTTGGTTAGAATGTCATGAATGTGCGAATGCTGGGCATTGTATTGAGTAATGAACCTTGGAGGGCCTGTGTTGTTAGTTAGTTTTGCATCAGTACTCGGGGGGGGTTGGGGCGTTTGGCTTTAAATTTAGCGTTTTTTATCAAGGTCTTAGGATATTGGCGGTCCGTGAATTTTTTGGTGAGGATATTGGATTGGATGTCATATTGTGATATATCTGTGCAATTCCTGTAGATTCTCCTGAACTGACTGTATGGTGTATTGGTAATCCAGGGGTGATGATGGAAACTTTTGAAGTGAATGTAATTATTGGCATCGACCGGTTTGAAATAAGTTTTTGTTTTGATGTGATTCGATTCGATGTATAGGGTAAGGTCAAGGTATTCTATGGAAGATGTGTGATGGTGGTATGTAAATTGTAACCCTGCTGGGTTGGAATTAAGATAATCAATAAAATGTGGGATGGTAGAAATGTCGCCTTTCCAAATAAAAATAAGATCATCAATGTAACGTCTGTAAAATACTATATTATTGAAAAACTGGTTGCCAGGGGAGAGTTTCATTTGTTCGAGGTAACCCATCGTGAGATTAGCGTACGATGGGGCAAACGAACTCCCCATCGCCGTTCCGCTAATCTGATGATAAACTTGTTCATTGAATGTGAAGATATTATTCTGAAGGATAAATTCAGCGCATTGTAGCAGAAACGTTTGTTGTGTTGTAGGCATGGAGGGATTGGAGGCTAGGAAATATTGTAGTGCGCTGAGGCCGAATGGATGGGGGATGTTGGTGTAGAGGGCAGAAACGTCACATATCAGCCAGACATAGTCAGGCTGCCAGGGGACATCCTGCAATAAACAAATGAGTTGCTGAGAATCTTTGAGGAATGATGGAAGTAACTGGACATGTGTTTGTAAATGTTGATCAAGAAATTTGGAGAGATTGCTGGTGATTGAGTTGACTCCTGAAATAATCGGTCGGCCAGGAGGTTTATGGAGACTTTTATGGATTTTGGGTAAATAATAAAAGTTCAGAGTGGTTGGTTGGGTGTTGATTATAAAATTCTTTTCATTTTTGGTGATGATGTTGGATAAAAAGGCATTATTGATAAAAGTTTTCAATGTGAGGTTAAGCGCGGGTGTTGGGTCTGATGTCAAGATTTCGTAATGTGTGGGGTTGTTGAGGAGTCTAGCTGCTTCATCTAAGTAGTCAGACCGATTGAGTATGACAATGCCACCCCCTTTGTCGGCTGGTTTGATGATGAGATTATGATTTTTTTGTAAGGATTTAATAGCAGAGGTTTCGTTACGGTTGAGGTTGGAATTTAGTGGAGGTGGATTGTTGTGTAAAGTTTGTAGATCATTGAGTACCATGGAGTAGAATGTATCAATAAAGTGACCCTTGGAGGCCACTGGATAGAATCGTGATCTACCTTTCAGTTGTGTGGTAATGTATTTTTCAGTGTTTAGTTCAGCTTGTGTAATGAATGAGATGGGTAGGGCGTCGTTGTTCATGATTATGAGTGAGGGAGGATCGGGGTCAGAGCTGGGTTTGAAAGATTTTATTGCAAAATGTCTTTTTAAAGTGAGCTTTCGAATATAGCTGTTAAGATCGGCAAAGAGTTCAAAAGTGTTGATTTGGTTGGTAGGACAGAAGGAAAGACCTTTCTCCAATACTGCTGTTTCATGTGCATTGAGGGTATGGTCAGACAAATTGAAGATACATTTATTTTTAGGGGTCAGGGAGTTTTGTGTGATTGGGGTTTGCTTCTTTTTCCTTTTTCCTCTACTTCCTCTTTTTCTAGGTCTGGTAATTGGCGTTTTGATTTGTTCGGAGGCTGGAGATATACCTTCTCTGAACGGGGGCTCGGTAGTTGGGTGGTGAGGATGTTTTGTGACAAAGCTGAGGGGAGCTCTAAAAAAGAGGAAGTTAGGGTGTTGTTAGCTGAATCATTGATAGATATAGGGTTGGTGGAAGGGGGCACGGGGAAAATATTGGTTATGGTATTTTGTGTATGTGGACTGGTGGTATTGCTACTCGCCAGGGGAACGGAAATCATGTTTGTGGGTGATTTTAGGCTGGAATTGTCTGGCGGGCTTGGTGAGTCTGGATCTGAGTTGTAGATGCTGATCTGGGATGCCCTGATGGGTGAGCTGGGGGTGGCCTCTGGTGGTTTGGATGCCGGGGAATGTTTTTGTTCTGACTGGGTTGAATTTGTGGCAGTTTTTTGTAACGATGCAGGCGGTCCGTTTGGGATGAAATTGAATTTAAGGCTAGTCTGTGTTTTAGAGATTTTCTTGCCGACACCAGTACGGGGGTAGAGGTGACAGATTTTTTGGGATTGGTGGTTTTGGTGCGCTGGGTCTTGGGAGCAGTGATGATATCGAAACTATTGGGCGGTGGAGCTGTGCATGTGAAAGTGATAGTTTTGGGGATGGTGTTGGTGATGGTATTGGGTAACGGGATATTAGGTGTGGGAGGGGGTGCAGTGGAGGCTGGAGGTGGTGCTGGGACTTGGACTGGTGGTGGACCTAAAGGTGGAGGTGGAAAAGGTGGATATCTATATGGTGGTGGTGGGATGCTAAGGCTCATTAGGGGGACAGGTGGCGGTGGGGGGCTGGGCCCGGGGGCAGGGAGGTGGGAACCGGTCGCGGTCTGCGCTCCCTTTCCCGATGCTCAGCGTAAGCTAACCGGTCTCTATTTAATTTTTTAAGTTTTGACTCAATGGTGTCCAATTCAAAACGCTTGACTCTGGCCTTGAGATTGGACATGAGCGGGAAGTACTGTTCATTGTTTAAATTGGCTAGCAGGAATTCTCTGCATTCATTAATAATGGGTTGTAAATCAGTAGAGTTTTCCTTTTATCTATAATCCTCTCCATCATGCCCGCAGTGCAGACCTCAAGATAAATATACCAGTCTGCACTAAAGACAAGGTCTTTAGGAAAGGCTGTGAGAGTTTTGATTCGTATGCCATCTGGGGAAATTTTTTCGTCTACATAAGTCTGTTGCATGGCAATATCAGCTAGATTGAAAAATTCATCTTTAAGTGCAGATTCTAGTTTTTGAAACACTGGTTTAAGGTCGACAGTGGAGGTGGGTGGCCGAGTTTCTGGCAGGTTGTGATCTGGAGCAGGTTCAGTGTTCGGGACACGCTTGAATTGCGCCAAAAGGTCATCTCTATGGATAGATCTATCCTCTATGAAGTTCATGATTGGGCTGCAATCGATGTCGATGTTCGCCAGATCTTGAGAAAGAAAAGGCCAAGCCGAGCTTGTGGAAACTAAAGTTGAAGAGAAATCGAGAGCCCAATATGGTGTAGTATGTCAAAATTGATTGGATAAATGAAACAGTGAGATGGTAATACTCACAAACACGGGTTACCACCTAGGTAACCACTTATTAGGCAGGTGAGGAGATTAGACCTGTCCTCACTCAGGATTAAGAAGTCGCTCTCTGTAGATAGGAAGAAAGGGGGGTAGATCACCCCTCCACCTGGGGTGGACTCAAATATATTGGTAGGTGAACAGAGGCGCCAGAAGGATAAAAGTACATAAAATTTTTAAAAAATTGCTGGGAGGAAGTGGTGGACTCGCCTCCGTTAAAGCAGACACCAAGGACTGTAAATGTATAGATATACACATTTATTGAAAATACCCCAAAGATGCAACGCGTTTTGCGGGCACAGCCCACTTCTTCAGGCAATAAGCAGGGGATAAACAACTGAAAACAAAAGACAGAGGCATAGCTATAAATGTTGCCATAAAAAGATACAAAATGGATTATTATTTAGTGTAATAAGAATAGTATTTCAAACAGTGTTTAGTGATATGTTATAGTAGGGGGGTGATTGCAAGGAATGGGTCGGTGTAAACTACATAATGTGTATAGGGGAATGGACTAGATAACAGTGGTAAAAGGTAGTTAGTAAATCAGATTAAGTTGGTATCAAATTGACCGCTTTAGGTATATTTCAGTAGAAGGTAGGGAATGGAATAAGTTGTAGCTGGCAAGAGAGAAAAAAAAGCATGTGTAGTGGTTAAAAATAAAGATAAAGACTTACCAGCAATTCAGTTATAGCAAGCCGAGCACCTCTGTACTGTTGTGAGGTCGCTTGCTGCATTAAATGTGTTAATGCTGGCAGCTCTGGCCTATCCAGAAGCTGCTCCAGTGTGGGTGGGTGGAGTCGGTGGCCATGGTGACAGAGAGTCCTCCAATCTGCTGCTGCCAGCTGTAAGGAGTAGATTGGTGTGCATGTGGTCTTACATAACATGCATGGTTTCTCTGCATGCACAGGGCGGTGTTGTCAGTGGGTGGAGTCAGTGGCCATGGGGACAGAGAGTCCTCCAATCAGCTGCTGCCAGCTGTACATAACATGCATGCTTTCTCTGCATGCACAGGGCAGTGTTTAGAAAGGGAACATGGAGCACAGTGGTGTGTTTGCTGCCATCTAGTGGTTCAAAAGAACAAGTACAGTGAAGAGACTTCAAATGTCATTATACATGCTGAAAGATAATGAAGATAAAAGCATGAACAATGTCCGACTTTTTACAATTGGTAAATAAAATAGTGTATACTTCTGAAATAATAATAATAAAATATATATAAAAAAATATAATAAAGATTATAAAAAAAAAAAAATAATAAAAATTTATAATAAAAAATAATGTGAATATGACATGAAGATATAAGCATAAAATCGAAGAACACATAAAAAACATAAAAACAATTGTAATATATCCAAAATATGAGGAGGCCATTGGCAAAAATTGTCCAGGCCTGGTAATATATAGTGTATAATCCCGTCTACGGTTTTGATATCGTAGACGAATATTTGCAGCTGTAATAATTATCATTGTATTAGAAGGATGATAATAATAGTCATAATGAAGATAATAATAAACATCAGTAATATAAGATAAGATATATATATATACATATATATACATATACATACACACATACACATACATACATACATACATACATACATACATACATATATATATACATACACATGCACATACACACACACACATACACACACATATACATAAAAAAGAATTATTTTTTTTATTTATTTATTTATTTATTTATTTTTCCTTTGGTTTTTTATGTGTTCTTCGATTTTATGCTTATATCTTCATGTCATATTCACATTATTTTTTATTATAAAATTTTTATTATTTTTTTTTTTTATAATCTTTATTATATTTTTTATATATATTTTTTTATTATTATTATTATTATTATTATTATTATTATTATTATTTCAGAAGTATACACTATTTTATTTACCAATTGTAAAAAGTCGGACATTGTTCATGCTTTTATCTTCATTATCTTTCAGCATGTATAATGACATTTGAAGTCTCTTCACTGTACTTGTTCTTTTAAACCACTAGATGGCAGCAAACACACCACTGTGCTCCATGTTCCCTTTCTAAACACTGCCCTGTGCATGCAGAGAAAGCATGCATGTTATGTACAGCTGGCAGCAGCTGATTGGAGGACTCTCTGTCCCCATGGCCACTGACTCCACCCACTGACAACACCACCCTGTGCATGCAGAGAAAGCATGCATGTTATGTAAGACCGCATGCACACCAATCTACTCCTTAAAGCTGGCAGCAGCTGATTGGAGGATTCTCTGTCACCATGGCCACTGACTCCACCCACTTACAACACCGCCCTGTGCATGCAGAGAAAGCATGCATATTATGTAAGACCACATGCACACCAATCTACTCCTTACAGCTGGCAGCAGCAGATTGGAGGACTCTCTGTCACCATGGCCACCGACTCCACCCACCCACACTGGAGCAGCTTCTGGATAGGCCAGAGCTGCCAGCATTAACACATTTAAAGCAGCAAGCGACCTCACAACAGTACAGAGGTGCTCTGCTTGCTATAACTGAATTGCTGGTAAGTCTTTATCTTTATTTTTAACCACTACACATGCTTTTTTTTCTCTCTTGCCAGCTACAACTTATTCCATTCCCTACCTTCTACTGAAATATACCTAAAGCGGTCAATTTGATACCAACTTAATCTGATTTACTAACTACCTTTTACCACTGTTATCTAGTCCATTCCCCTATACACATTATGTAGTTTACACCGACCCATTCCTTGCAATCACCCCCCTACTATAACATATCACTAAACACTATGTTTGAAATACTATTCTTATTACACTAAATAATAATCCATTTGTATCTTTTTATGGCAACATTTATAGCTATGCCTCTGTCTTTTGTTTTCAGTTGTTTATCCCCTGCTTATTGCCTGAAGAAGTGGGCTGTGCCCGCGAAACGTGTTGCATCTTTGGGGTATTTTCAATAAGTGTGTATATCTATACATTTACAGTCGTGGGTGTCTGCTTTAACGGAGGCGAGTCCACCACTTCCTCCCAGCAATTTTTTAAAAATGTTATGTACTTTTATCCTTCTGGCGCCTCTGTTCACCTACCAATATATCACTTCATTAAAGTATAGATATGTTTATCCATTACTCATCAGTCGTGTCTTTAATAGCACACCCCTGATTCGCTGTGTGGTTTGCATATCCCAAATTACAGCATGATCTATAAAGAAATAAGCAAAAGATTTACACATACTGAGCTATATATTAGTTTATACAACTTCAAACAATGGATGCCTGGATAGCAGGTGAACAGGTGTATGAGACCTGTGTGAGTTGCCGGTGCCTAGTCTCAGCCGGATTGCTCTAGTGGCTTAGGATACATCCAAACAAATGAAGAGACAGCACACTACTAGCTGCAATCACTTTGCTTGTATTCAGGAACAAGTACACACTACAGTTTCGGATTTTCATCCTTCCTCAGGTGTTAAAACCGTTTTAACACCTGTTTTTGTTTGGATATATTGTTTGGATATATTAGGTATTAACCTGATTTTTTGTGTACCTGTTTATATTCTATTTCGCATTGCCATTGTTCATAATATATAGAGGAAACTCCTCTTTACAATGTGTATGCCCAGTCTTCTATGTATCAGGTATAGGGTAGTCTAACCATTACATGAATAGTGCATAAATTACTCCAGTGGTCACATTGTTATCCTATCAAGAGATTATATACACATGGTAGATTAAATTTTCGGAGATTTCTAAATGAATGGAGTATAGGTGAAGTCTTCATCAGGCCACCAGGGTTCAGGGTTCCCAACCGATAAATCCATTTGGCCTCTAGTTGGCACAATTTTAGATCAAGGTTACCTCCTCTCGGTCCCATCTTCCATTGTTGAATCACAAGGTATTTTAGGCAAGAGATATCACCTCCATGCATTTCTCTGAAATTTCCGGAGACCAGTGTATCTTTTGGATTCGCACATTTCCAATATGTTCTAGAATCCTCTGTTTGACTTGTCGAGATGTTTCTCCTATATATAGCCTAGTGCAGGGGCATTCTATCGCATATATCACCCCTTCAGTCTTACAGTTAAAGAAGTCCAGGATTTCATAGAGTTTTCCTATTTTTGGGTGCCTGAAAATTTTTGCAGTTCTTGACATTGGGACATGCCTTGCACCGGCCACATTTATACGTTCCTTTTAGAGGTCTCTCCAGCCAGGTTTTTTTTAATGCTTTTCTTGGAGACTGGTTAAAAGGAATGTACAAGTTATCTCCAATGTTTTTTCCTCTTATGTATGTGAAAACTGGAGTCCTAGGAAGTACCTCTCTCAATTGGGGATCTAGATTAAGGATTGGCCAATGTCGGCTAACAATTTTTTTTTATTTCTTCTGACTGTGAGGAAAACATGCATTATATTATCCTTTGGATCAGCTTCCCTATTCCTTGGGATTAGCAACTCCTCTCTGTATGTTTCTTTTGCCTTTTTCTGGGCATCATTTATAACATATGCTGGATAACCCGTCTCTAAACCTTTTCTTTAGAGTTATACACTCCTCATCAAAATCAGAGTCATTAGAACAGTTTCTCCAGGCCCGTAGATATTGTCCCTTGGGAATTCTCTTTTTCAGGGTGTAACGATCGGTGAAGCACAGAGAGGATCTGATTACCGGTGATCTGCAGTATCACTGGGAATACAGATGTATACCAGAATTTAAGTGATCTGCAGTATCACCGATAATCCGATATACCAGCTAACCTCTGTTCACCTGAGTAGAGTGTAGTGTTTTGGTGTAACAGTAACACTTTGAGGACAAGGCCTCAGTGCAGTCAGGAGTACTGCACGGATTCCTTCCGTAGACCCGGACTCTCCAAGACGGGAGGAGTCGGGCTGACAGCAAGAAGGATTGTCTGAAAGTAACCCTCTGGAGGAAGGGCCACTAACAGAACGAGGAACCGCCTCTAACAGTAAGGTCGGTTCTCGAGGTCGGACAAGCCAGGTTGTACACACACGGACAGATAAAGTACAAGATCAGGAGGCAAAGGCGGAGTCTAAGTACAGGCAGGGTTCGGCAACGGGGTATCAGATATATCGAAGTACAAAATCAGGAGGCAGAAGCAGAGTCTAGGAACGAGCCGGGGTTTGGCAACAGAGTATCAGAAATATCGAGGTGCAAGATCAGAGTTCAGGAGGATAGTCAGGCAGGCAAAGGGTCATAACAGATAATCACAATCAAACTAGTACTTTAGCTATCAACAGAATCTAGCTAAGTGTAGGATTACAGCTCCAGCTGGTCCCGGCACACTTGCGGATCTGACTACGGATCTGGGTGCTCCCACGTATGTGATCGCAACGCCAGACAAGGAACAAGTGAACAGCCAGCAGTATATATACATAAGGACCTTTCCAGGACCTCCCTAATTGCTGGACCAATGAGATTGGTGAAACATGTCAGCTGACCCGCCTGGTCAGCTGACTCCCTTCTGGCTGTTATTTAAGGTCTGCCTCTGTGCGCGTGCGCGTGTCACTCTGAATCCAGGTGGACTAGCTGTCCCAGCCACACCAGTACTGTTTTGCAATGTATCGAGTGCGGATTCCGCCGTTACCAATGTGGATTCCGCCGTTACCAACGCGGATTCCGCCGCTCTGCCTATGCGGCGTTCTTTCCGCGTTGTGACGCCATGCTGGACGCAGAAACAGCCGCCTCACCCTGAGAGGCAGCGGCTTTTCCGCGTTTCATCACAGTACCCCCCCCCCCCCCCCCCCCCCCGAGGAGTGGACTCCGGACAACTCCTACCAGGTTTCTCTGGATGTCAAGCGTGAAACTCCCTTCTTAACTCATCTGCATGCATGCGATTCCCTGGTACCCATTGTCTCTCCTCAATGCCGTACCCTTTCCAATGTACTAAATATTGTACCCAGTTCTGAACAATGCGTGAGTCCAATATTTTTTCCACCTCATACTCAGGTTGGTCCTCCACCATCACCGGAGGAGGAGGAGTAGGACCCACATGAACCCCAGGTTTGAGTAGGGACACATGAAACGACCTTACGCCCCACATGCTGGCAGGAAGATCAATGGCGTAAGTGATGTTATTAATTCTTTTGGTCACAGAAAATGGACCCACAAACCTGGGACCCAGTTTGGCAGAAGGCTGCTTCAAGGTCAAGTGACGTGTGGACACCCAGACTAAATCCCCTGGCTGAAACTACCATTCCACAGACCGTCTCTTGTCTGCTTGACCCTTCTGACTCTGGAACGCCTTCTGCAAGTTTCCCTTAACAATTCCCCAATTGTCCCTGAGTGACCTCTGCCAATCCTCTGGTGCTGGAAATGGAGAAGAGAGAACTGGAAAAGGGGAGAATTTGGGTGACCTCCCTGTCACAATCTGGAATGGAGAGAACCCAGATGAGGAATTCTTCAAATTATTTTGTGCGAATTCCGCGAAGGGCAAACATTTTACCCAGTCACTCTGTGCCTCCAACGTAACATCTTAGGAATTGCTCCAAAGACTGGTTAATACGTTCCGTCTGCCCATTTGTCTGTGGGTGGTAGCCTGACGAGAAAGACAATTTCATGCCCATTTGGTGGCAAAATGCCCTCCAGAATCCAGACACAAATTGGACTCCCCTATCTGACACAATGTCTTCCGGAATGCCATGCAGCCGGAAGACGTGAATGATAAACAATTCGGCCAGTTCTTGAGCCCGAGGGGAGTCCTTTCAGGGGCACAAAATGGGCCATTTTGCTAAAACGGTCAACTACCACCCAAATGACCGACATGCCTTCAGACCTGGGCAATTCTCCCACAAAATCCATGGACAAGTGGGTCCATGGCTCACTCGGGGTGGGCAAAGGCTGCAGCCTTCCTACAGATGCCAGCCCGGAGGGTTTACTCTTGGCACAGACCGCACACTCCCTGACATACTCCTTGCAATCAGTTGCCAAAGAAGGCCACCAAGCACACCTGGCAATCAGATCCTGCGTTCTGGCAGCTCCAGGATGACCAGCATTCTTATGGGCGTGAAAGAGTTGCAGGACTTGTAAACGAAATGGCAGTGGGATAAACATGACCCCTTCGGGTTTTCCCTCAGGAACATCCTGCTGGAAGGGGCCCAAAACCTCCGTCCAATCCTCCCAAGTCTATGTGGCGGCTAACACTAGTTTCCGCGGGATGATGGACTCAGGAGCGGGAGGCTGTGCTGTCTCTGGTTCAAAACGCCTAGAGAGGGCATCTGCTTTGACGTTTTTGCTGCCTGGAGTGTACGTGATTATAAACCTAAACCTCGTAAAAAATAAAGACCATCGGGCCTGACGGGGATTTAGCCTCTTAGCCCCCTCGATGTATTCCAAGTTCTTGTGGTCGGTGTAAACTGTGATCGTGTGTTCTGCCCCCTCTAACCAGTGGCGCCATTCCTCAAACGCCAATTTAATGGCCAGAAGTTCCCGGTTGCCTATATCGTAATTTTTTTCTGCAGGTGAAAACCTACGGGAAAAGTAAGCGCACGGGTGTAATCTGCCCTGCAACCCAGACCGTTGAGACAGCACCGCCCCCACCCCAACTTCTGAGGCATCAACCTCCACGATAAAGGGAAAGGACGTGTCCACATGCCTCAAAATTGGTGCTGAGCAAAATAATTTCTTCAAATGAGAAAATGCTGCCACGGCTTCAGGGGACCAGTGGTTGGTATCCGCCCCTTTTTTCGTGAGACTGGTAAGGGGGGCAACTAACGTGGAGTACCCCTTAATGAACCTCCTGTAATAGTTCGCAAAACCTAAAAATCTTTGTAGGGCCTTTAACCCCACTGGCTGTGGCCACTTCAACACAGCTGTAACCTTGGCAGGATCCATTGAAAGGCCCGAGGTGGAAATTACGTACCATAGGAACGTGACAGTGGTCACCTCGAAAATACACTTTTCCACCTTAGCATAGAGCATATTTTGTCTTAATTTGTTCAAGACAAACTTCACGTGGACCCTGTGCTCGGAGAGGTTATTGGAATAGATTAGTATATCATCAAGGTATACCAGCACGAATCTACCCAATACCTCCCGGAATACCTCATTGATTAATTCTTAGAAGACGGCTGGCGCATTGCACAACCCGAAGGGCATCACTAAGTACTCGTAATGCCCGTCGGGTGTGTTGAAGGCAGTCTTCCACTCATCGCCCTTTCTAATGCGGATTAGGTTGTATGCCCCCCTCAGATCCAACTTAGAGAAGATTTTTGCGGCTGTGACCTGCGTGAATAAATCGTCTATCAAGGGTAACGGATAGCGATTTTTCACCGTGATTTTATTGAGGCCCCGATAATCAATACAAGGTCGAAGACCCCCGTCTTTCTTCTTAACGAAAAAGAAACCGGCCCCAGCAGGCGACCGGGAGGGCCGGATGAACCCCTTGGCCAAGTTGTCACGAATGTATTCCTGCATAGCCATCTTCTCTGGACCGGACAAGTTATACAGGTGACCCCTAGGGGGCATACAACCAGCACGGAGATCAATGGGGCAATCGAACGGGCGATGAGGAGGTAATTGATCAGCAGCCTTGGGACAAAATACATCAGAGAACTCAGAATACTCCTCGGGAACACCCTCCACACAAATCTTGGTCTGACCCAATGTCACCTTCCCTAAACACTGTTGGTGACAATGATCGGACCATCTGGTTACCTGACCCGTAGCCCAGTCTATTTGTGGAGAATGGACTTGTAACCACGGCATGCCTAGGATGATAGTGGAGGTTGACATCTGCAATACAAAAAACTGTAGTTGTTCCCCATGCAGTACCCCTAACGTGACCTTCACCTGCGGGGTCTGTGACAGGGGACGATTCCGTTGCAGAGGGGAATCGTCTACTGCCGTGACCTGAATGGGGGGACTCACTGGAGTGAGAGGAATACCCAACTCCTGAGCAAATTCAACGTTCATAAAATTAGCCGCTGAGCCAGAATCAATAAAAGCCTCAGTGGCTACAGACTTATTATCCCATGTAATCGTACAGGGGAGAAGCAATTTTTTCTCTTTTTGGGGTGAGAATGGTGTGCCTAGGGTGTCACCCCCCACTACTCCTAGGCGGACTCGTTTCCCGGCTTGTTAGGGCAGTTTCGCACTCTATGCCCCGCTTCTGCACAGTACAGGCACAATTGTTCAGTTATTTTCCGCCTTCGTTCCACCTGGGTCAGTTTTGATCGACCAATCTGCATTGGCTCGGGTGGAGGCAGGGCCGGAGAAGGAGAGACAGGCGGAGATGTCGTTACTAAGGGTGCAGCGGAAGGTGCCGCATAAGATGTCACCGTGACACGGTGACTGCCCCTAGTCTGCCTCTGATGGCGTAGCCTACGGTCGACTCGAATGGCCGATGAGATGGCCTCATCGACTGTCTTGGGCTCGGGTAAGGTTAAAATTAGGTCGGAGACCTCCTCCGACAACCCAGACAGGAAGTAATCCATCAGGACATAGGTGTCAAATCTGGCGGTAACTGACCAACTACGAAATTCTGCCGCGTAATCCTCGACCGAGCCTCTGCCTTGCCGCAAAAGTTTGAGCTTCCGCTCAGAGGTCGCAGCAAGGTCAGGGTCGTCGTATATTACTGCCATGGCCTTAAAAAATTCCTCTACCGAGGTCAGAGCTGTATCTGTGGGAGGCAGGTTGTATGCCCAGGACTGGGAGTCACCAGTTAACAAAGTTTTAATAAAAATGACCCGTTGGGTCTCAGTTTCCGAGGATCGGGGTCTCAACTCGAAATACGATAACACTCTACTCTTAAAATTCCGGAAGTCAGACTTGTGGCCGGAAAATTTATCAGGTACAGGCATACGTATGTCATCACTAGGAGGGGATCGCACTGAATCAACTGACGTCTGGAGGGTTCGCACAGAGCCTGATAGGGCATCAATTAAGGCTTTGTGCTGGCCCAGTGCTTGATGGATACTATCCACCGAAGTGGCAAGCACAGTCAGAGGATCAGCGCGTGTTTCCATCTGTTTTTTGGTCTGGCGTTCTGTAATGATCGGTGAAGCACAGAGAGGATCTGATTACCGGTGATCTGCAGTATCACTGGGAATACAGATGTATACCAGATTATAAGTGATCTGCAGTATCACCGATAATCCGATATACCAGCTAACCTCTGTTCACCTGAGTAGAGTGTAGTGTTTTGGTGTAACAGTAACACTTTGAGGACAAGGCCTCAGTGCAGTCAGGAGTACTGCACGGATTCCTTCCGCAGACCCGGACTCTCCAAGACGGGAGGAGTCGGGCTGACAGCAGGAAGGATTGTCTGAAAGTAACCCTCTGGAGGAAGGGTCACTAACAGAACGAGGAACCGCCTCTAACAGTAAGGTCGGTACTCGAGGTCGGACAAGCCAGGTCGTACACACACGGACAGATAAAGTACAAGATCAGGAGGCAAAGGCGGAGTCTAAGTACAGGCAGGGTTCGGCAACGGGGTATCAGATATATCGAGGTACAAAATCAGGAGGCAGAAGCAGAGTCTAGGAACGAGCCGGGGTTCGGCAACAGAGTATCAGAAATATCGAGGTGCAAGATCAGAGTTCAGGAGGATAGTCAGGCAGGCAAAGGGTCATAACAGATAATCACAATCAAACTAGTACTTTAGCTATCAACAGAATCTAGCTAAGTGTAGGATTACAGCTCCAGCTGGTCCCGGCATACTTGCGGATCTGACTACGGATCTGGGTACTCCCACGTATGTGATCGCAACGCCAGACAAGGAACAAGTGAACAGCCAGCAGTATATATACACAAGGACCTTTCCAGGACCTCCCTAATTGCTGGACCAATGAGATTGGTGAAACATGTCAGCTGACCCGCCTGGTCAGCTGACTCCCTTCTGGCTGTTATTTAAGCTCTGCCTCTGTGCGCGCGCGCGTCACTCTGAATCCAGGTGGACTAGCAGTCCCAGCCACACCAGTACTGTTTTGCAATGTATCGAGTGCGGATTCCGCCGTTACCAATGCGGATTCCGCGGTTACCAACGCGGATTCCGCCACTCTGCCTATGCGGCATGCGGCGTTCTTTCCGCGTTGTGACGCCATGCTGGACGCGGAAACAGCCGCCTCACCCTGAGAGGCAGCGGCTTTTCCGCGTTTCATCACACAGGGGAATGGGGTGATGGCTGTTCCATGACAGAAGATAATTTGTGGCAGTTGGTTTGCTAAATATTTTAGTCTCTAATTTATCCAGATACGATCTTGTAATTTGAACATCCAAGAAACTCAGGGATTTTTTTTTATCACTTTCGTAAATGAAAAACATCCAGATATCAATTTGGTTGAGGAGTTGGACAAAATCCACAAACATAGTCCTGGGGTTGTCCCACAAGATGAACATGTCATCAATGAAACGGTCCCAGAACAGAACATGCAACGTATATACAGCCAAATCCTCTAAGAATACTATTGTACCACCATCCACGGAAGAGGTTTGTGTACGATGGGGCACATGATGTGCCCATCGCACAGCCTCTTTTCTGAAGATAGCATTTGTTCTGAAATAAAAAGTATTTATGAGTGAGTATAAATCTTAGCAGGTCCACCAGAAAAGAGGAATGGTCCTTCAGATGAATACTTCTAGTGTTAAGAAAATAGTCCACTGCTTTAATGCCTAGATTGTGTTTTATATTATTGTACAAGGATTCCACATAAAGACTTGCTAGCCACACATTTTCATTTACTGATATCCCATGGAGTCTGTTAAGTAAATCCATAGTATCCCTGATATAAGAGGGGAGGCTAGTCACAAAAGGTCTGAGGAAAAAAATCCACATACTGGGTTATCTTCTCAGTAAAACAGCCGTTGCCAGAAATTATTGGCCGGCCTGGCGGGATTTCCAATCTCTTGTGTATTTTTGGAAGCAAATAGAAAGTGTCTATTGTTGGGAATTTTACTAACCTGTAAGTCAAGTCTTTTTTTTTTTTTTTTTTTTTTTTACACAAAACCTCTTTCTCAACAGCTGTATTCAAAAAAGTCTCTAATTCCTTGTAGAAATATGCAGTTGGATTACTCTCAAGCCTACCATAATGATCGTTGTTTTTCACAATTCACATACACATCTCTATGTATTGGTCCTTCTTCATTAGGACAATATTTCCACCTTTGTCTGATGTCTTAATTATTAGTTCCTCATTACTTCTTAGATTTTCCAGTGCGCTCTGTTCACTCCTACTTAATTACATCTCATATCTACTTTCTTTGATTTAGCTAGCTCCTCCAAATCTTTTTCCACAGTTTCTAGGAATATCTGAATCAGAGGGTATGAGCTTATTGATGGGCAAAACTTACTCCTCACAGTCAGATTACTTTCTGGTATACCCAGATTAGTCTCACCCGTTCTGTTCTCTTTTAGAAGGTCATTGAGTATACCTAGGTTACGTGTCTCATTGGCTACTTCAATTTTTTATTTCATAGATTCCGAACTCATATATTAGTATATAGCCATTTTCCTCCCAAATAGATTAATATCTTTAATCATTTCAAAAAGATCAAAATTTGCAGTTGGTACGTATGTCAGGCCCTTTGATAAAACTGAGATTTCAGTGTCACTGAAAACATATAATGTCAGATTTACAACTCTCATTACATCACTGGTTGGTATACTTTCTACTACTCCTCCTCCCTGTTTCTGTGGTGTGAAGGTTTGTATGCCCATTTCTCTTTGTCCCATAGTTTCCGAGGGGTGGTCGGACCCACGGGTTTTAGTTTCTTCACTTTTCCTAAAAAAAAACCCTGTTTTGGTCTTGCACCTCTATCCAGGGTTTCTCTGTTTCTGTTGTTGTTGTAGATGTATTTGGGGTGGGGTCAGGTTGGGATTTCTTCCAATTGTATATTTTCCCGTTTTTGAAATCCTTCCAATCAAGATTATATTTTTATGTTTTTTTATTTTTAATGATTTTTTGTGACTTTGAACTTTCCTCTGTGGTTTTTCCTCTAGTTGTTTAAACTCAGGATGTTCTTTATTTTATTACTTCCTTATGGGCTTCATCTAATTTTTTATTTGTAGTCTCTAGAGTTTTAATTTCTCTCAAGCACGTCATTAATTCAAGGGTGTGTTTTGTTTTTAACTCATCGCAGGTCTTCATGAATTCCCCATTTTTGGCGTTTATGCGGGACACATAAATTTCTGAGGCCTCTCACAGTTATGCCTTCTTTGATATATGTATTGAAACTTAAAACCTCCCACCAGCTCCTGTTATGCTCTTTGTACAGTATATACCGAATATATTTTTAAAAGCTAAATCAATTTAAGATTCAACAGTAGATGTATTCAAAACCATTTGTGAGGTTTCTCCTACGCAGGGAAAAACCCCTTTTGCTTCTGCTATCAAGACACTTACATCTGGTATACTTGAAAGGAAACCTGTTTTACTTGAAATTTTTACCAGTGAACGACCCACACTTTTTTTTTACTTTAACTTCTTTAATAAGGTCAAGGTGTCAGAGTCACCTAATTCTTAAATACACACTTCACAAAATCTGATTTCTATACATTACACAGTCTAACCCTTTCAGAAGTCTAAAATGTAATTTTTAAATACTACTTTTCATAAAAACACTATGAGATAGTTGATTACAGAAAACCAATCAAGGTGGGATTCTCTTATTGCATGGATCGTATAACCCAGTGATGGCTAACCTTTCAGAGGCGGAGTGCCCTAACATCGGCTTATAGATCACTAAGTGCCAATGAAGGTGGGGGGGGGGTTGCGGCACGCCGCGCTGAAAAGTGAGCGTGGCCATGACATTGTATGGGCGGAGCTAACGTAATGATGTAACAGCGAGGCATAAGAAAGCAGTGTTTCCACCATGATGTGGTGAAACGAGGATTCGCATCATGGGTGTGCAGAAACTGTGTGATGCTATTTATTAGTAACCCCAAAGCAGCAAATATAGCTAACTATGACCATTAAATAATAAATACAGCAATAGTTACCCCAGACACCAGAAAATAGATGCAATGTGGGCAACATTTCAGCAGAAAATAGCGCAATGTTGGAAACATTTCAGCAGAAAATCACGCAATGTGGGCAACATTTCAGCAGAAAATAATGCAGTGGGCAACATTTTAGCAGAAAATAAGCAGTGGGCAACATTTTAGCAGAAAATAAACGCAGTGGGCCACATTTCAGCAGAAAATAAACGCAGTGGGCTACATTTCACCAGAAAATAAACGCAGTGGGCAACATTTCACCAGAAAAGAATGCAATGTGGGCAACATTTCACCAGAAAATAAACGTAGTAGGCCACATTTCACCAGAAAATAAACACAGTGGGCAACAAATCACCTGCAAAAAAAGGAATGTACTCACCTGACAGAAGTCTCCTCTCCCGGCCTTTGGCGCGCAGCTCCCCCGACCCCCGGATGATTCTCCTGCATATCTCCCGTGCTCGCGCTGAATGCAATAGCAGGGCTACGGGAAAATGGCGCCTGAAGCCCAATACTGGAGACATAAATAGTCTCCAGTACAGGGCTTCGGGCGCCATCTTCCCGTAGCCCTGCTCTGCCTCCCGGGAGACTACAGGCTGGAGCGGGGCTGCGGGCTATGAACTGATGCAGCGTCTAATAGACGCTGCGGCCAGTTCATGCAGTTCAGCGTTGGCGTGCCAGCAGGTTCAGCTACGGTTGCCGGGTCTGGCATGTGTGCCATAGGTTCGCCAACGCTGGTATAATCTGTCACTGGACTGGACTAGGACGATCAGAACCCAAACCGTGAAAAATATTGCACCAATCATCGCATTCACAAACACTTGTATAGCGGTTGCTAGGGAAACCCGATGTGGCGTGTGTGGGTGGCGCTCTCATCCATCTACAGAGCGTTGCACCGCTAGCCAATTGTATTGCAGGGTTTTCGGCATAGATACCCGCCCACCTCTTCTCGTCATGGTGACATAGAGGACCGCCCATATCTCTCGTCACGGCTGCTCCCACTGCTCATAAGCCTATTATTCCCGGAAGTTCTGTTTACTCACGCCCTCCTGACGTTTTCTGGCAATATTATCAGAAACAACTGATCTGCTGCATGCTTGTTCAGGTTCTACAGCTGAAAGTATTAGAGGCAGAGAATCAGCAGGATAGCCAGACAACTGGTATTGCTTAAAAGGAAAAAAATATGGCAGCCTCCATATAACTCTCACCTCAGATTCATTTTAAGCTGATTGATACATGACTTTAAAGTAAACCTAAACTAAGTGAAATAAATCAGGTTTAACTTACCTGTGGCTTCTACCACCCCCTGCAGCCAACCTGTGCCCGCGCTGGGACAAAACAATCCTCCGGTTCCACACAGTGACCAAGTTTAAGTTCTGGATACTCAACCAGTTGATGGCCACTGTGCAGCCCTCCTTTGCCGGGAGCATCCTGTGCATGCACAGTATGTGATTTTTATCGCTTTTTTCACTGTGTTTAGGCTCACTTTAAGTCGACCCAACCCCTGGTTTCTCAGGTTAGATATTTTTTTTTCCCTTAGTTAACCTTAATGGATAAATGGCCTTTTTTCAGCTAAACTATGAAATGCACACATCAGCTAAATAAATTGGGCAACTGTGGTAGCAGAAACAAAAGTGATAACTCAACGTTTACATTGATAAAACCCCCAAGATGCTCATTACAAGAAACAAAGCTTAGTAGTAAATATCATCTACAATTTATGTTTGGTACATTAGAAAATAAGGACAGATAGAACATGTGTTTTGAGTTTTATTTGGGCAGGACATTTGGTTGTCTTTGAAAGCAGTGTCCAGTTTAGTAAAAATGCTTAAAGAAATTTTGAAAAGATTTTAGCAGTTAAACTTACGTAGAACAAAATGTGTTCTTGTTTTGAAGATATCAATTAGTTATATAACATCTTAAAAGAGTGAGTTGAGTAAAATTATAATAAGGACATCAACTGTGTGTTGTTTACATGTTGTAAATTTATTTCTCATTTGTTATAACACTACATGTATTTATCTTTGTTAAAACTGCTTCACTCGAATGCTCATAATAACTACTCAAGAGTTGACTTTTTTTTACCAACTGAGTTACCCTTCAATTAATTCACAATGTGACTGTAGTTTCAATAACCTGGTTGGACCACTCACCAGAGGAAAAAAATCTATTTAAATGCTGTAAAAAGACATATAATGTATCAACATAACATGTATATAAAAACGTGTGTGTGTGTGTGTGTGTGTGTGTGTGTGTGTATATTGGTGTTCATAGTGTAAGAAATAAAAAAAAATGACATGTGACATGGGGGCTCCCCTCCCGGGCCTCTTTAACCCCTTGTCATTCATGCAGGATGGAACGCGTACGTTAAAAAGGGGCGCTGGGAAAAAAGGGCGCCGGGTTTTTAACGATAAGCATGGATAACGTTTAAAAATGTATTGTACTGTATTTCGTTTAAAATTAATGTTTTATAAAGTTATAAATCATTAAATAATGTGCATTAAATCGGCAATTGTAAAAACGTTAATCTTTCGTTTAAATAGTGAAACGTATAATAACGTTTAAAAAAAAAATTACTAAGTAACCCTCCCTGTACCTACCCCTAACCCCTAGACCCCCCTGTTAGTGCCTAAACCTAAGACCCCCCTGTTGGTGCCTAAACCTAAGACCCCCCTGTTGGTGCCTAAACCTAAGACCCCCCTGTTAGTGCCTAAACCTAAGACCCCCCTGTTGGTGCCTAAACCTAAGACCCCCCTGTTGGTGCCTAAACCTAAGACCCCCCTGTTGGTGCCTAAACCTAAGACCCCCCTGTTGGTGCCTAAACCTAAGACCCCCTGTTGGTGCCTAAACCTAAGACCCCCTGTTGGTGCCTAAACCTAAGACCCCCCTGTTGGTGCCTAAACCTAAGACCCCCCTGTTGGTGCCTAAACCTAAGACCCCCCTGTTGGTTTTTTCGTTTAAAAATAATGTAAAAAAAAAAAAAAAATGTACTGTTTTTCGTTTAAAAATAATGTTTGAAAAAAAATATTGTACTGTTTTTCGTTTAAAAATAATATTTAAAAATGTATAAATCATTAAATAATGTGTAATCATGAGAAGCAGTAATAAAACATTAAGTCTCCGGGCGCCGCTTTTAAAACGTTATTTTTCTCCGGCGCCCTTTTTTCCTATCGGGCGCCCATTAAACGATATTTATTATAGGAGTGAATGGCGGCGCCCGATTTGTCCACTAGCCTCAGGCGCCCGAATTTACTGTTACCGGATGGAACAGCCAGAATGCGGAGCCCCGGTCGCATGGGGCTTCACACCCTGAGCTATACCAGCTTGCATGGTCCATAGTATCGGGGGAGGGGGTTCTAGAGGAGAGTGGTGGCCAAGCCCTCTCCCTCTCCCCCAGGACCCTTGTTTAATTCATTGACAAGGCGCTCTTCCCCACAGGAGGAGGTGAGGGGCAGACAATGCCCGGGGGGGGGGGGTCATTATGGCATTTGGGAGTTCCCTTTATGAAGTGGACGCCCAGATCCCAGCCCCCTCCCCAGGAGAAATTAGTATATAAGTGCAGAGCTTTCACTGTAAAATTTAGAAGCGTAAAATTTGATGTTCAACCATCACTATTATTCAGTACGTGACAAATTAACAATTCTATCTATCATATAGACCTAGACAGCTTTTCCATATAATATAAGTGCATAATCCCCCTCATCATTATCTTATCACTGCACATTGAAGATCAAACCTATGCCCAACCTTTTCACAGGTAAAAAATTCTATTGAATATAACTTATCAATGGAAACCCAATTAAGGCCCTTATCCTCCAGTTTACATTATCCAACAGTCACCGATATAGACTGACCTGGTTTCGTACCCACTATGCAGAATTACCCAACGTCTCTTGGAAGTAGAATCAGAATCAATTTATTTCGGCAAGTAAGTTTACCCCTACAAGGAATTTGTCTTGGCAGTTGCTTAAAAAACGCAAACACAAGCAAAAAAAAAATATAAGGACAGACAGTATATATATATTACAAGTGAAGGACAGTATGTGAGTATAGTGGCAGTAAGCAAGGTGAGAATTGTTCATTTTCAGTTCTGTGCTGATTACTTTCAAGTCCTAGCAGCTCTAGCATACCTGAGATTAACCATTAACCTGCAAATACCCCAAGAAAGGAGATTTTCCTCATTGATTACTCAACCAATTCTCAATCTGATTATTCATAGAAATGTGGAACAGCAACTTACCTGCCTTGTCTACACACCTGAACCTGTTTTAAGTTCAAAGTTCGACGTTATATACTTTCGATAACTTTATTCAGTGCTGATTGCAGGGTCGTAACTAGATTTAATAGAGCCCATCTGCAAAAAAAGATAGCATGGGGCCCCCTTTGACCCCAAACCCCACGGGATTGGGAGCCAGTGAATGGCAGCAGAGAGTGTTCTACTGTGAAGCAGCCTCTGGAAGCAGGAAAAAATTACACATGCTTCTGCACACGGTTTTTGTGAGTAAATGGGGAGATATATTTGCTAATTGGCTGCACTTGCAGTTGGAAAGAGGGGGGTGGAGGGGCTCCCAAAGCCTCTGGGCCCCCCCTGCGATGGCAGGGGTCACAGGGGTGATTGCTATGCCTATGGCTGATTGTTTATACAGTAGTAGCTTGTTTAGTTTAATTTACTTCTCCCAGATATACCGTACATACCCACTAACCCACTATAGGTTATCACTAAACAGATACCTTTCGTGTCCTTACCTCTCCCTCTAGATTGTAAGCCATTGGGCAGGGTCCTCCTCCTTTTGTGTCCTACCTGATCATGCACCTCCATTACTGTGAACCCATGCTATGCATCTGAGTGAACCTAACTTGCCTAATCTCCATGCTCCCCTCCAGTGACTGACTAAGCATTACCTTGTACTCATACTGTGCTGCATGATCTGGTCTTTCTTGTATTCATGTATTGTCATTTTGCTGTATGTCACCCCTAAATATTGTCTGTAACCTAAACTAATGTCCAGAGCTGCGTAATATGTTGGCGCTTTATAAATACAATAAATAAATAAATAACTTCCAACCCATCTTCTACTCAAAATTCCATATCTTCGCCCCTTGATACCATGCATGAAACTCAAGTCAATACCATTGAACTCTTTTGTTAGGGTCCCTTTAATACTCGACCACTGCATCCCAAATGTAGACATGATATCTGTTCCTGCTTCTCCCAGAAGGACACCTAATGATGATGGCTGATTCAAGGATTCCTCCTTGGGTGATTTCATACGAGAGTCCTTTACAAGCATGCTTCCAGCCGTTAGTGGCCTAGTTAATAGGGCGGATGTGCTTTTAGTACTCCCATCCTTTAGTTTGGATGCATCAGGTCTTGCACACAGTTATTCTTATCTTCCATCAAGGTCTTCACAAGCCATGCACTTTACGCGTGCATGAAAAAAGCGTGCCAGGAAAAAAAGGGCCCGGCTGTATAACAAAATAACGTCGGTGGATAATGAAATCTTAATAACGATAATTATTGTTGTCAAACTTGGTTAATGATAAATACAGTTTTAAAAACAGATTCGAGAAAATAATGAAAAGATAGTAACGTTAAAAATCATTACGCAATTCAACAATACAGCTTAACCCAACCCTACTCTCACACAGAACCCTCCCCTGGTGGTGCCTAAAACTAACCACTCCCCTGGTAGCACCTAACCCTAGCCACCCACCCGGTGGTGCCTAACCCTTACCACCACCCCTGGTTGTGCCTAAGCCTAACCCCCCTGGTGGTGCCTGACCCTAACCACCCCCTGGTGGTGTCTAACCCTAACCACCCCCGCTGGTGTTGCCTAAAGCTAACCGCCGCCCGGGTGGTGCCTAACCCTAACGACTCCCCCTGGTGGTGCCTAACCCTAACCACTCCCTCTGCAGAAACACCCTTTTACACATAGAAACAATAATATCTTTGATAACATAAAATCTGTACATACATAATATGACAAAAATGTTGCAAGCTTCTAAAACGATAACATACTTCAAAAACGGTAATGCTCTAATGTTATTAACAATATTTATTGGGCGCCCTTTTTTCTGCTTTTTTTTCGATAATTGCATTAAAGTCTATGGTGGTGCCCTATTCGTCTACCCCTTTTTTCCTGCTACCCACTTTACTATGAGTCTATTACTGTAACTGGTTAATATTTGCAGTTTTGCGGTTTATCACCAATTTGCATACTGCTAAAATAGTATATCCCACATTGTTCCGTATAGATGGTCCGTGATTTAGATTTGTTATGTCTGATCATAGCACTGAAATGTATTACTGATGATTGACTTTGCTTTGTTACCAATCTTTTAAAACCAATAACATTTTTAATGTGAAAAAAAAACTGCTTTACACAAACCAACTTGTAATTCACTGAATACCTTTTCTTTTAGGGAGCCAGAGGATTTCCTGGTGCACCTGGACTTCCTGGATTAAAAGGACACAGAGTAAGATCATGTTATGCCATATATTTACGTGTTTGCAATTCTGGTGACCATTACAAAGCAGCATTTTCAGATATGGAGTCCTAAAAGTTTGTTAGTTTGTAATGATTGGATTACATGAAATTTGTTGCTTCAGTTTTTAACATGAGTTTTTCAGCCACTGCAAAAAAAAAAAAAAAAAAAAAAAAGATTAAGGCTTCTTTTACACTGCAAACCGCAATTTTGATTTGTGATGCAGGAATTTTTTTTTAACCACCCTGGCGTTCTGATAACATCGCCAGGGAGGCTGCGGGAGGGTTTTTTTTAAATTACAAAAAAACTATTTCATGCAGCCAACTGAAAGTTGGCTGCATGAAAGCCCACTAGAGGGCGCTCCGGAGGCGTTCTTCCGATCGCCTCCGGCGCCCAGAATAAACAAGGAAGGCCGCAATGAGCGGCCTTCCTTGTTTTGCTTACACCGTCGCCATAGCGACGAGCGGAGTGACGTCATGGACGTCAGCCGACGTCCTGACGTCAGACGCCTCCGATCCAGCCCTTAGCGCTGGCCGGAACTTTTTGTTCCGGCTGCGCAGGGCTCAGGCGGCTGGGGGGACCCTCTTTCGCCGCTGCTCGCGGCGAATCGCCGCAGAGCGGCGGCGATCGGGCAGCACACGCGGCTGGCAAAGTGCCGGCTGCGTGTGCTGCTCTTTATTTGGCGCAAATCGGCCCGGCAGGGCCTGAGCGGCAGCCTCCGGCGGTGATGGACGAGCTGAGCTCGTCCATACCGCCCAGGTGGTTAAAGCATATTACAAATCTGAATCACATGCAAAATCATATCAAAGTCCGGAATTGGAGTTGTAATGTCATGTAGTGGAAAAGAGTCCTCAATGATACATAAATACATAATTGCAATAACCATAATTTAAAATGTAATTGAAAACCATTGTTCTCTATCAATGATTATACGACCTTAATTGTTAAAAGCAGGGTTCCTAAGGTAACAAATTATGTGTTCACTTTTAAATTCTGTAACTTTGTTTTCTTTTTACAAGTTTTTTTTATTTTGGTACAGAACAATTTTATTGCTTTTGACTCAGTTTGTCACTAAAAATAATTTACATAACATAGCCCTCAACCATAAAACACCCTGATATCCATCGTACAACTTATGGTTAAAATTAATCACACCTGTTGATAGCTAGTTGGGTATTTACCATTTACCAGGTCATTAACTCTGAAGTGTGAATGTGACTTTCTACAACCAGGCCAGTTTTTGCACCAAGTATTTAATGCCTGGTACACAGGGTTATATTTTCTAGCAAATTTACTGCCAAATCGATTATTTCCAACACGTCCTATCTAATTTTGAATTGATTTTCCAATCTATTTTCCTTAAAAGTGTCGGAAATCAGATTTGACATGTCGGAAATAATGGATTTGGCAAAAAATCTTTTTTTTTTTTTTGCAATAAATTTTTAATGAATTTGAATATTAAACATACATGTTCAACAAAACATTGGTTCTTAGATAGTCGAGTGAAAAAGCATTTGAAGTTGGAGTTGGTACCTAATTAAAATAACAAGGATAAGAAAAAAACAACATAAGAACACAGTTTCCAAAAAGGAGAAGTAGAACAAGAACATAATAACCACAGTCTACACAATCATCTACTATCTGAAGATAAAGGATAAGGTGTTGAGACCCAGAAACGGAACAGAACTATGCATTCTAGTAGTTTTCCCAATTTACATGGACTCACCTGCTTGGGAAGCTAGAATATGAAAAGCCTTTTGGTCAACATAACCAAATTCTGTTATAGAGAGAGAGGGTGATATATAATGCTCAGGAGCTGGGCGTCAAGCTGTAATTAACATATAACAACAGAAAGAGTGGTCCCTAATCTGTTTATGAGGAGCTTTCAATCATCTTATTGAGCGTTAAAAGGCATAGGGTGACTATCTCTACCAGGATATGAAACGTAATTTAGTATAGATTGAGCTCGTGGCTGTGGATAGGGGAACAGTGCTTTTCGGCGCTGCTAGATTTGGGCGCAGCCAGCGCCACCATAGACTATAATAGGAATCAGTCTATTGCGGCGCTCAGTGAGTAACGCTGGCGCCGTCAGAAGACGGAGCCGAAGTTGCTTAAAAATCACAATAATTCGGCCTCCAGCGAGAGCTGGAAGCCAAATTATTTAATTCCCTACCATTCATGGCGGCCTAGAGGGGGAATAATAATTAACAGGGCCAGACTTGTGCAGAAGCAGGATCAGCCTTATACCGGCTGTATTCTTCGCCCAAGTCTACCGGCGCGATTTCAAATGTACTCGTGGATAGGGTCATGAGCCAATGTCATAGTTTTCTTCTACCCAATTTTGGGATAAAAAATAGTGGTTACACGGTATTAATGCTTTGTTACTAATACTGTATTCAAATGCCATGTTAGATTTAACAGAGGATAGAATTTGATTGAAGGATTTGGCAAAAAATCTAATTGTGTGTACCAGGCATTAGAGCCATTATTTGTTTGAATAGCCCCAGAACAGTCTGACCAGCAGAAAAATGCCACAAATGTCACCATTATGGAAAGATGACAACCAGGGCTATTCAAAACTGGGTGTTTTGTGAGCTCTCGACTCATGTAGTTGTGCTGAAACTTTCCAAAGTGTGATCATAGTTTTAAAAAAAGACAATTTTTATTACATTTGTCCCTACCTACTTTTTATGTGACGTGGGTCCAAGCTGTAAAACACAACAAAATGTATTCAATAGCTTGTGACAGGTAAAATGACACCACATTTGCTGCATTTGGTAATAAACTGGTGGTGCAGCAATCCATTTTACTCAAGGTACAGTTATGGCTTGTTGCATTCCATTTTTTTACCACTAAAGGTGACAATACATCTCTTGATTTGGAGGCCAATCAACCATCCAATTCAATAATTATCGTATCAGATGAAAATCGGAGCTGCTAAGAGCATTCCCATCTGACGATGCAACCAATTTAGGGATGAAATTGGTTGTATGTATCGGTTGGACATGCTGCAAGATGTTGGGCCATTGTGGTTGACAGCAAGCAATATCGGGACAAGCTACAAACATGACAAAACAGCTGGCTGTTATAATTTAAGTAGGCCTCAGTTATTTGGACTGAGTTAGTCAAAAAGGCTTGGAGTGCAGATCGGCCCTTTAAGGGGATTTTCTCTGAGAGAGAAAATCTGCAGTTCTGTCAGCAGAACTAGAACATACCAAGAAGCTGTTCTAGTACAAGGCCGCAGGTCTCCCTGACCTGGGCATGTACCGCCACTAGAACAATAAACATAAGCCATGTTATGTAAATATCCACATTCCTGCATATAGGTCAGGAGCCTCATTGATTATTAATCAAGTAGGTGTGTATGATGACACCACGAGTGGATCCACCGATAGTCTGATCTAGGGGGTGGCGAAGATGATGTCATATTTAACTCTTTCCTAGTCAGTATTAAAGGCGGAGGGAGCTATGGGAGCTCATTCTGCTCTTTACTTTCGCAATAGCTCGCAAGGCTGACTGGGACCTCTAAGTATGTGCTTCCTTTCTGTAATCTGATATAATGTATGCTGTACATAGGTAGTCTAGATGTATCATAGAGTAGATACAAGAAGACCTGGGTACTTTCAGCAGGAAGGTACTCACGCAGCTGTAACGCAACATGGAAGTCTGCTTTGCCAGGAGATGATAAACTGTATCTATCTGCATTTCTGTTACTTGAATAAATAACGTAAACATTGAAGAAGCCTGAGGAAGTCTATCTCCTACTTGCTGTGTGGAGAGTCAAGGGATCTCACAGTCTGTGAGACGTAACTGTAAGAAGTTACTGGTGTTGAAGCAAGGTGATATAAGAACAGTTTATAACAGTGGTGCTGAAACCCCTAGCGAAACAGGCAGACAGGGGCCAGGGGCCGAAGTTTTCATGATATTCCACAGCGACACAAGCGGAGTTGACGCGGACTGGAAAGCTTATCAAGAGGATAAGTGGTGTGTGGGAGGCCGCTGGAGAGGCCAACACACGGACTGCAATCCGAGTGATGATCAGCGGCGAGTCATGGACCTGTTTTATTTGGGTTGTGATGTACACGCAATCTAGCCGAACAAAGGATTCCGTGGTGAGGTATCCCAGGCAGAGGTTTTGAGCAAGTTACCTTCGGGACCGGAGAATCCGCTGAGAGGACGCTCAGTAAATGCTCACCGAGGTCCATCGACTCGTGGGAAAAAACTTGCCGTCAGCTGATCAGATTGGAAGTCGGTACAAGTCTGTAGAGCCAGGCAAGTGTAGCGTTTCGTTTATTTGGTTTTGTAGCAATGTTTGTGGTCTGTTATATGTTAACAGTGTTTTTTTTCTACAGCTGTGTGTTACCTTTCTGTGTTATGCTAAAGTGTGGGCAGCGTATATAGTTTTGTTTTCTCTCTGGGCAGTTATGGGCTGGGAGGAATGCCAGTGATGTTTGTTTTTCTATCGTGCTCTGTAGAGCAGATGGTGGATAGTGAGGAGAGCAGTTAGGGGGAGAAATAGGGAGGAAACGTTGGTGTACGAAGAGCCCAGAATAGTGGGAATACTGGTTCCAGTCAATGCTATTAGTTAGTTAGTGCTATGTAATGTTTCTGTAATCTCAGCATGATTCAGTGTCATGGGTTTTATTGTTTTTTTCTTGCGGATCGCAGAGCGTAGGTTTAGTGGGAAGGGGGGCCAATACAGTGCATCCTCCCACCCCCCTCTCTACAGATTGGGGGAAGCACTGTTAAGGTTTGTGTCCGCGGATATCTGCTAACAGCTGGAAGAGTTGTTCAGTTTCTGTCACTCCGCATTCCAGGCAAAGGTTTATGATATGAGTAAAGTTTCGGTGTAGTTGTGGAGAATTCCTTCTGTTCAGGATGTTTTTTTCAGCCATCATAAGATCAGGGTTCAGAGGGTGCATGTTTTTTTTTTTTTCCTCCATCTACATGTCCAAGATGATTTGCGTTTTTTTTTCTGGGAAGGAGATAGGAAATTTCACACGCTGCTGTGTCTGTTTTGCAGGTATCCGAGAAATATATATGCTGAAATGTTTAGTGTGCAGACTATGCCTTGTATGTTCTATGTATGTTCTAACTGTTTTTTTCTGAAGGTGCATAGGATTAAGTGGTTGCTATGGGGGACTGACATAGCAGCCATCTTGGCTGGCATGCCATGATTTAACATGGCGTCGGGTTTCTGAGAAAGCCACTCCCATCTGTATGATGTATCAGGAGGGGAGGGGGCGGGAAGCGCCCACTGATAGGCACGCCCCGATGGCAGGGGGGAGGATGTGCTGGGGGGATCCCACGTCCCATGTCACAGCTGTGCACAAGGCGCCGTGCATGGAAGCAGCTGGTGGGAGGGGGGTCCAGAGTGGGGACAGTAGAGAGATTCTACTTAGTTTCTTGGCTTCCAGATGATTTCCTCAGAAGAAGTCTGGACACAGGGAGTGTCCGCATACGTGAGCCAAGCAAGTTGCAGGCTCACGGATAGGAAGTGTGTCCCAGCTAGGTGCAGGGACACACGTAGCAGTGCAGGTCAGGAAAGTGTCTGTACTGAGTTGCTTACGGGATTATTCTTCTAAGTGGGGCACCTTAATGGGTGGTGCAGCATGAGTTCCCAATAGAGTATAGGGGGGGACAGTGCATCGGGGGGTGTCGGAGGTTGGAAAAAAGGGAGTTGACCAATCCGGGTTTCCGTCGCCGCTGCTTCAGAGCGGTAACGTTTTTTTCCGTTTTTTGTCGTGGACAGGGCCAGAGCTTGACTAAGAGGTCTATACTGGGCTGGGGCTGTTTTTTTGTGCGTTTTTTTTTTTCGTCCACTGATTGGTCGAATATGTTTTTTTCCAGCTCCTATCAATTGTAGCACAAAGAACAAGAACTGACAGCAGTTCATGGGGCAATTATACAAATGAAAGAATTGCCATGTACAGAGTGACAGTGTATCAGTACGGTGTTTGCCATGTGACTACCTACCACGTGGGCAGTCAGGGATCTGCATACAGGCATGTGACACTGGTATGCTTAGCCCGGCACCCGGTGTAGTTTAAGTGTTAAATGCTCCTTCCTACTGGGAGGCAGCCATTTTTTTTGCAGTTTAGGTAGTGGCACGGCAAACATTGATCAGAGGGTACAACACACAGAACTTCTAGCAGAGCTGGTAGCGCGATGAAGTTCTAGATAAGTTAATGCGAAAATGAGTAAGAGCATTGCAGGCTCACCTGCAAAGCAGCAACAGGTGTGGCATCCGTAATCTGTGCATGCGACGGCCGCGCATGGACAGATAGGGGGGGATGTGGAGTGAGCTGCAATGAGGTGAGAGCTTCCAGAGGTGAAGTCTGCGGGAGCATATTTTAAACAGGTAAGTACTGAGGATAGTACTGAGGTAGGGGGGTGAAGTTTAACTCCAATCTACCAATAAGAGTAAACAGAGTTCATGAGAACCATAAAGCAACGAGATCAACTACGATATATATTGATCAATTTAAAGTGTACAGAGTACAAGCCGCTGGGCGAATCCCAAATCATTAATAAGAATTGATTTGTTTGTATTTTGATTTCAGGAGTTGGGCAATATGGAATCGAGACAGCTGCAGTGCTGGCAGCAAAGATAGAGATGTCAGTCGGATAAGCGAAAGGTTCCAGATGCCATCTAAGTTTGGAGAAACACGAGATTCCTGAAATTGGAAAGAGACTAAAACACGAGATTCCTGAAATTGGGAAGAGACTAAAAACCGAGGTTCCTGAGATCGGAAAACGTCTAAAAAAAACTGACTGAGCAAAGCATAGTGCAAATTGCTAATGTTTTTCTTTCCCAAGGTGGTGCTTTTATAATGAAGAGTACCGTGCTGATGGTGATCCTAGGTTGCCATTCCGTCCTAGGAGAACGAAGAGAGGACATTCTCATGTATAATAAGGGGTTAATGAGAATGCAAGGCCCAAGCATGTTAATGTTGGGTGACAAAGGTACTAATCCTTTCACACCTCCCTCCGCTTGGCACAGATGGACCATGCAGGGACGGAGGAAAAGAGCACTTGTGCCAGGAGAAAACAAATTTCAGGGCACAATGTGGGTGAAAGGTCTGAAGGGTCAGGTGTGCGGGCAGTGGGAATTGAATGGCAGTATAAATCTGCTATTGAGTACCACACTCCCAGAATCGACGCACCGATCCAAAGGTTTGTTAAAAGGTACATTGCAGTACAATGGGTACGTGCAAAAGGTGGTGTGTGTGATTCAGGGGTACCTTGTCTTGGTTATGCAGAGTGAGATGGTTCCAGATTGGAGAGGAACGAGTAGGAGGCGTCAATTCTCTTGCTGGAGAGACGCGGGGGACAACATCACACTCTGGAACTACCAACAGAGAGGGCCTCTGAAACAACTATACACACGTAAAGGCTGGAAAGCCGAGGGTTTGTGGTTCTCGAAACAAGAAGTAAAAATCGAGATCAAGCCACATTTCCAGGTGACAAAGAGGGTGGGGAGAGCGGTCCCAGGGGAGGGAAAGCCAACACAGGGAACCCCATCCACACTACACGGGTCACAACAGGGGACGATATTACACAGTCCATATGCAGCCGCTTATCATCATGCTAGGGGGAAGAGGTACTCTTAATTGAAAGATTGCAGAGAGTACTGTCTTCCCGACCTCAGGTACACATTGTGCCTCAGGACATAAGGGGGGAAGAGGTCCAATCAGGACAGTTGGGGGGCATATTTTGTCAGGTAGATGCTAAAGGATCCTGTGCAACTGAGATTGGACAAGGGGAGGAATATTAATTTTTCTGGAGAAGGATCTTTTGCATGGCAGCTTCGAGATGTTTGGGTGAACAAAGGGAAACGGTGCAACATTTCTTTAAGCACCGCCACTTCCTTAGTTCCCACCTCAACCCGTGTCTCACACCAGGACCTGAGAGGTCAACCTTTTTTGGTGCTAGACGGGGAGGTGAAGCAAGTAGAGTTGTCCTCATGCGGGCAATTCTTGCAGAAGTACCTGTGTTGGCCGGGGCAAGTCAAATTTAGTGAAGAAGCCTGCAGGCTCAAGAACGCAGAATGCGAGGATACCATTCAAAAGATCCACCCTGAAGCCCAACCGATAGTTCCGGTGGCTGAAGGAAAGGTTTGGTTTTTTAACATAAGGTCTAATGATACATTCAAGGTATATTCTCATAATTGTTCCGATAAGGGAGATTTTCCAAGGGGAACATATTGTGGGAGTGGAGATCCCATATGGATCAAGTCATCCAGGTTGGATGACGTTGTTTCTCAAATTGTTAAGAGAACTCTAAAGTGCAAAGTTTCACGGGTAGTTCCCGTCCTGAAAGAGAACACGACATGGGACAAAGGGGAACAGGGTTTGATCCAAGACGACCACATTTTGTTACAAAGGTTAAACAAACAGTACACTAAGTTAGAGGTAAGATTTCACCATGATACAGGTGATCTTAACGAGGTAGAACACAAAAATGAGCAGGTGAGTGCCAGTCTGACCTGGTGGACAAAGGTTCCGGTGATGTTCCAGGGACACTCGGACTGGGCCTCTGCAGTTCCAAAGTTCTTTCTACACCCACTGGTCGTCTGGATGGGGATGACAACGTTAGGCATCATTATCCAGGTGAGGTTGCGTGTTAAAATTACGTAAAACAAATTAACCTGGTCCAGAGATTGGTGCCTCATAAACAATCTCCTGAACCGATATTTTCAAATTAAGGGATATACAGGGTTACGGATATAGGTAGTAGTACCGGTGATGGAGCTGATTGTATAAAGGCACTCTTTTAGAAGGCACCTGGCACTGCTCCATTGAGTAACAAACAAACGAGTTTCACTTTTCTGTGGTCATGCAAGTTTGTGAGTGATACGTAAGTGACGCAAATGCTGAGCATGTGGTATAGAGGGATTTAGAAGTAGGGCCTCCCCAGAGAGCCTGGTTACAGGAAGACCAAGAGGTCTTGCTCTCTCTTTTCCAGGGGTAACCGCCTAGAGCAGAGAAGTTGTGTGAGCACGAACATCGAAAAGTGAAACATAAAGGAAAGAAACCAGGTACGGTTAGGTTCAGAAGTGGGGATCTGCGGATCAAGCCTTTTTAGGGGGGATTGTTATAATTTAGGTAGGCCTCAGTTATTTGGACTGAGTTAGTCAAAAAGGCTTGGAGTGCAGATCGGCCCTTTAAGGGGATTTTCTCTGAGAGAGAAAATCTGCAGTTCTGTCAGCAGAACTAGAACATACCAAGAAGCTGTTCTAGTACAAGGCCGCAGGTCTCCCTGACCTGGGCATGTACCGCCACTAGAACAATAAACATAAGCCATGTTATGTAAATATCCACATTCCTGCATATAGGTCAGGAGCCTCATTGATTATTAATCAAGTAGGTGTGTATGATGACACCACGAGTGGGTCCACCAATAGTCTGATCTAGGGGGTGGCGAAGATGATGTCATATTTAACTCTTTCCTAGTCAGTATTAAAGGCGGAGGGAGCTATGGGAGCTCATTCTGCTCTTTACTTTCGCAATAGCTCGCAAGGCTGACTGGGACCTCTAAGTATGTGCTTCCTTTCTGTAATCTGATATAATGTATGCTGTACATAGGTAGTCTAGATGTAACATAGAGTAGATACAAGAAGACCTGGGTACTTTCAGCAGGAAGGTACTCACGCAGCTGTTACGCAACATGGAAGTCTGCTTTGCCAGGAGATGATAAACTGTATCTATCTGCATTTCTGTTACTTGAATAAATAACGTAAACATTGAAGAAGCCTGAGGAAGTCTATCTCCTACTTGCTGTGTGGAGAGTCAAGGGATCTCACAGTCTGTGAGACGTAACTGTAAGAAGTTACTGGTGTCGAAGCAAGGTGATATAAGAACGGTTTATAACACTGGCCCTGATCCCCTTATAGTCAAAATGTGCCCCTCGTGTGTGTGTGTGTTTAAACTTTACATGTCCTATGTTATCCACCACTCTGGGCCATCCTATATTCGGAATTCGACTCCTCCATTAGTGCTATACACCCCGCCGGCGTATAGCATGTAGCGTGTGTGTGACTCTATACACGCGCCACATGCTGTATGTCATTGGAGTGTATAATGCTAATGGAGGAGTGGGATTTTGAAGACAGGATGGACACCGCATGGTGGGTGACATAGGACAGGCAATTTATTAATGCACACATGGGGGGCACATTTGCACATTAGGGGGCAGCGGCAGCCTTCTCAAAAGATTTCATGCTGAAATAGATCAGGAATCGTCCTGTGGTGTATGGGCCACATATGTCACCATTATAGAAAGCTAACCAGGGAAATTCAAAAGTGGATGTTTTAGTGAGCTAGTGGTTTGTAAGGTTTTGTTAAATCTTCCTTTGGCATTTTTTTCTGCAAGGAGTGTCTTGGCTACCATAGTGATGAGGTCATGTCTAAATGTGATGACATGTATTAGTATGAAAATTAATTGGATCACTTTTTGCACAGAAATCCAGCAGAAACTGAACGCCGAGGAGGTTAAGGGCAGAAATCACATTGCAATGCTAAATTGTAGGCATAAAGTGCTTTACAATATCTTGCATGTGTATACATCAATCAGGTAGTGTAATTAGTGTACTGCTTCACACTGACAGACCAAACTCACTGTGTAACTAGTGTTGGGCGAACAGTGTTCGCCACTGTTCGGGTTCTGCAGAACATAACCCTGTTCGGGTGATGTTCGAGTTCGGCCGAACACCTAATGGTGTTCGGCCAAACCGTTCGGCCGCATGGCCGAACTAAGAGCGCATGGCCGAACGTTCCCCGAACGTTCAGCTAGCGCTGTGATTGGCCGAACGGGTCACGTGGTTCGGACCCGAACGCGCTCTGATTGGCTGAACTGTCACGTGGTTCGGGTAAATAAATACCCGAACCACGTCATATTTCCGCCATTTGTCTGTGGGTTTAGCTTTGGGTAGGCAGGCAGGGTAGTTCGCGCTTCAGCCACGCTAGCCAGGGTCCCCCCAGTCATTGTGTCGCTGCTGGGAATAGTAGTACACCGCTCGCTCAGCATTCTGTTTACTGCCACTCTGTGTACCTCGCTCAGCCACACTATATAGCATTCTGTTTACTGTTCTGTGTCTGCTGGGAATAGTAGTACACCGCTCGCTCAGCCACACTATATAGCATTCTGTTTACTGCCACTCTGTGTACCTCGCTCAGCCACACTATATAGCATTCTGTTTACTGTTCTGTGTCTGCTGGGAATAGTAGTACACCGCTCGCTCAGCCACACTATATAGCATTCTGTTTACTGCCACTCTGTGTACCTCGCTCAGCCACACTATATAGCATTCTGTTTACTGTTCTGTGTCTGCTGGGAATAGTAGTACACCGCTCGCTCAGCCACACTATATAGCATTCTGTTTACTTCCACTCTGTGTACCTCGCTCAGCCACACTATATAGCATTCTGTTTACTGTTCTGTGTCTGCTGGGAATAGTAGTACACCGCTCGCTCAGCCACACTATATAGCATTCTGTTTACTGCCACTCTGTGTACCTCGCTCAGCCACACTATATAGCATTCTGTTTACTGCCACTCTGTGTCTGCTGGGAATAGTAGTACACCGCTCACCCGCCACTGTATAGCATTGTGCTCTGTGTCGCTGCTGGGAATAGTGGTACACCGCTCACCCGCCACTGTATAGCATTGTGCTCTGTGTCGCTGCTGGGAATAGTGGTACACCGCTCACCCGCCACTGTATAGCATTATGCTCTGTGTCGCTGCTGGGAATAGTGGTACACCGCTCAGCCACACTATATAGCATTCTGTTTACTGTTCTGTGTCTGCTGGGAATAGTAGTACACCGCTCGCTCAGCCACACTATATAGCATTCTGTTTACTGCCACTCTGTGTACCTCGCTCAGCAACACTATATAGCATTCTGTTTACTGCCACTCTGTGTCTGCTGGGAATAGTAGTACACCGCTCACCCGCCACTGTATAGCATTGTGCTCTGTGTCGCTGCTGGGAATAGTGGTACACTGCTCAGCCACACTATATAGCATTCTGTTTACTGTTCTGTGTCTGCTGGGAATAGTAGTACACCGCTCGCTCAGCCACACTATATAGCATTCTGTTTACTGCCACTCTGTGTACCTCGCTCAGCCACACTATATAGCATTCTGTTTACTGCCACTCTGTGTCTGCTGGGAATAGTAGTACACCGCTCACCCGCCACTGTATAGCATTGTGCTCTGTGTCGCTGCTGGGAATAGTGGTACACCGCTCACCCGCCACTGTATAGCATTGTGCTCTGTGTCGCTGCTGGGAATAGTGGTACACCGCTCACCCGCCACTGTATAGCATTTCTGTACTGCCACTGTACTGCCGCCAGTCAGCGTGTACTTTAAGGATAAGTGAAATGAGGAAGAAATCCGGTGAAAGAGGGAGGGGCAAGGGAAGAGGTGTTTCCCCTGACGGTTCACGTACAGGCCACAGGGGAGCACCCAAGAAAACCCACTCAATACCGCCCATGTTGTCCAGGACAACAACCCTCACAAATCCAAAAGAACAGGACCAGATAATTACTTGGATGACCTCTCAAGCGTCCAGCAGTGGGTTAAGCAGCACCAGCACATCACGCACGAGGTCCGAGTCCTCAGCCAGTTACAAGGAGCCAGTGGGCACAAAGCTGACACAACCGGCAGCGACACCACGCACACAACTGCCAGATAACCAGTCCGATGAATTACCTCAGGACAGAATGGGGTATTCGCAGGAGCTATTCCCAGCCCAACAAACTTCCACCTTTCAAAGGTCAATGGAGGAACAGCCAGAAATGTTGTGCCCGGATTCACAACCATTAACTGTGGGAAATGCACCGCGCACTGAAATACAAGGCGAGTCCGAGGAGGACTCGGAAACCCAAAACCCAGAGCAAGTTGGGCAGGAGGGGTTGCAATTGCAGGAGGTCGGCCGACCGACAAGATCTGGAAGACGACGTTGGAGTGAGCTGCGCAGAGGTTGTTCTGAGGAGCTCTACTCCACGGCGGCGGCCCCCCACAATGACATATGACGAGTTTGAGGAGATGGAAGAGGAGGGTATGGACAATGTGGACAGAGACCCAGATTTTGTTTGTGAATGAGAACATCGCCGTCGTAGCAGCAGCACAGATGAGTCTGTTGAAGAACCCACTGCTGCACGAGTTCGCCTTGTGCCACAAGGTAGGCGGCGCGCAATTTCAGGCACCACAAGCGTGGAAGTTCAAGTGAGAGGCAAAAGAGGAGCAAACAGAAATCGCCAGCAAGGCAGGTGCTCCAAAGTCTGGGCTTTCTTTGAAGACTGCACTGAGGATGTTACCATGGCGATTTGCAGGGTGTGCAAGACCCGCCTGAGCAGGGGGAAAAGTATTAACAACCTCTCCACCACCAGCATGAGCCGCCACATGCTATCCAAACATCCCACTCTGTGGGCAAACGCGGCAGGACAGGGTACCAGGCAGCAACACTGCCTCCCTTGGGTTCACCAGACTCACCACCAGACCCGCCTCAGCAGCAGCAGTAGCCCAGCCATTGCGTGGTTCACAACATTCACAAACATCAGACGACGCTGACACTCAGGGATGCTCGGATGTGCCTCATCCACGAATTCGGAAATCCGCGTGGTTGCAAAAAAAAATCCGCATTCGGCCCCGCCGCATGCGGATTTTCGTTCGCGTCCACGCAACCACGCGGATTTTCTGCCGTGAATGGCGTAATCACGCGTGGATTCCCGCCCGGAGGCGGATTTTCTTTTAACGTTAATAACAAAGCCCCCATACATGCTACAGTCCCCCAAATAGCATGGATTATCGAGGTGATAAGGGGCAACATAACTTCAACATAAAAAATTCCAATTTTTTTTTTCTAGAGAAAATGGATTTTAAAGTGAAATCAACACTTTAAATGGGGCTATTAATTGGTAATAAGTAGTTTTAAAAAGGGATATACGCGTTAGGCAGTCAAAGAGGTGAAGGCGAGTTCCAATGGCACTTGGCGGCGAAGGTACCGCTGGAGGAGGATGAGTGGCTGACGGCAAAAAGGCTCCAGAGAGGTTTTTGTAATTTTTTTTTTTTTTTTTTTGCAGCAATTAGCAATGACATCGCAGCAGAGTTGTCAGTGGACACGGGCAGTGTGAACGCAGACTGCAGTGGTGGTAGCGACTGAGTCAGGAGAAGGACTATGCGGGCGGTCAGTTCAGCAGCACAGAAGGACCACGGCGACATACTGGTGGTAGTAGTAGCAGCACAGCGTCATAGTGCTGGCCAAAAAATTAAATGCACCCGGTGACCCGGGCAATGTGAACGCAGAGTGTAGTAGCGACTGAGTCAGGAGGACAAAGCGGGCGGTCAGTTCAGCAGCAGCAGCACAGCAGTAGTAGCACAGCGTCATAGTGCTGGCCAAAAAATTAAATGCACCCGGTGACCCGGGCAGTGTGAACACAGAGTGTAGTAGCGACTGAGTCAGGAGGACAAAGCGGGCGGTCAGTTCAGCAGCAGCAGCACAGCAGTAGTAGCACAGCGTCATAGTGCTGGCCAAAAAATTAAATGCACCCGGTGACCCGGGCAGTGTGAACGCAGAGTGTAGTAGCGACTGAGTCAGGAGGACAAAGCCGGCGGTCAGTTCAGTAGCAGCAGCACAGCAGTAGTAGCACAGCGTCATAGTGCTGGCCAAAAAATTAAATGCACCCGGTGACCCGGGCAGTGTGAACGCAGAGTGTAGTAGCGAGTAGAGTCAGGAGGACAAAGCGGGCGGTCAGTTCAGCAGCTCAGAAGGAGGACCATGGCAACTTACTGGTAGTAGTACCATAACACCAAAAAATTAACCAAGGTAGGCACTAGGCAGGTAGTAACTGTCTTTATAAAGGCAGGCATAGTTAACAACAGCACATGCAGCAGCCACTTCATGCCCCCCTGTGTCCGACAATAGGGGCCAGGAACTCACCTTCCACCCAAGCCTGGTTGATTTTCAGGAAGGTGAGTTTGTCCACAGAGGCGTGGGAGAGCCGAGAGCGCTTCTCTGTGACCACGCCACCGGCCGCACTAAAGCATCTCTCTGAGAGGACACTGGAAGGAGGGCAGGATAGGAGTTCCAGGGCGTACTGGGAAAGCTCGCTCCAGATGTCCAGTCTCTTGACCCAGTACTCCAAGGGGTCCACGGGGCTGTCGGTGTCATTGAGCCCGCTGGATGACCCCATATAGTCAGACACCATGGTGGTCAGTCGTTGCTTGTGCTGGTTGGTGGTGGATGCTGTGGCGGGCACCTCTGTTCTGGGCTGTTGCACTGCATACAGGCTCTTGCTTAGGCTCTTCAGGTCTCCAGGGCGCCAGTTGCTGTTGCTGCTGCTGGTGGTTGTTGTTGTGCTGCTAGTGGCAATGGCAGGCACCTCTTGCTGGCTTGGCAGAGCAGTTACAGTGGGGGTGGAAGGCTGGGGGAATGCTTCCAGTAGTCTGCGCACAAGGGCCTCCTTCAACTCCCTTGTGCGTTGCTCGGTGGTGGATGGCGTCATTAAGTCTCCCAACTTCCCCTTCAGACGGGGATCAAGCATCAAGGTAATCCAGATGTCCTCCCTTGAACGCATCTGGATCACCCGGGGGTCCCTGCGAAGGCAGCGCAACATGTGCACAGCCATGGGAAACAAGTGGGCCCTGCCAGCAAGATCTTCCTCGTGCTCGCCATTGTCCCATAACGCATGCCTGTCCTCTTCCTGTGCCATGTCGTTGTCCTCCTCAAACCGCCATCCACGTACAATGCCTGCTGCACTCTGCTCCTCCTCCTCCTCCTCATTCAGGTTAGGGACCTCCAACTCTTCCACTACCTGCTGTGAGCCCTCCTCTGAGCTGGACTGTGCTGCCATCTGCTCCTGTTCTTCCAACTGCCTCAGGGCTTCATCCCCACGCTCAATTAAATTGTCCATTGCCTGCTCCAGTAGACAAACCAAGGGCACCCACTGGCACACAGAGGCCCGCTCCTCACTGACCATCTTGGTTGCCTCCAGGAAGGGACTCAGCACCAGGCATACTTGCTGCATCAGTGTCCACTGAGTGGCAGTAATCATGGGGACTTGCTGGTTGCTGGGGACACTTGGGTCTAGCATGTAGGCCCTAAGAGCCAGCCTGTGCTGACACAGCCGCTCCAACATGGCCAGAGTCGAATTCCAGCGAACTGGCATGTCGATGATCATCCGGTGTTGTGGCCTTCCATACTGCTGCTGTAAGGTGGACAAGAGTGCAGAGGCAGTGGCTGACAGGCGGAAAAAGCGTACCACCGCCCGGGCATCCTGCAGCAGCTCGCTCATCCCCTGGTAGGTGCGCAAGAAGCGCTGCACCACAAGATTGAGCACGTGGGCCAAGCAGGGGATGTGCTGGAGGTTTCCCTGCTGCACTGCTGCCACCAGGTTGGCCCCGTTATCGGCTGCCACATACCCCACTTCCAGGCCTCTGGGGGTCAGCCACCTCCGCTCCTGCTTCCTGAGGGCGGCCAGGATGTTGTTGGCCGTAAGCCTCTCCTTCCCCAGGGTCACCAATTTTAAAAGGGCTTGGCAGTGCCGAGGCTTGGCGCTGCTGCTGCCGAGGCGGGCTTGCTTTCCGGGTGCTGAGGGAGTGTCGTGACAGGACCCTTCTGCATCCCCCCTGATCCCGCGTGGTGGCAGCACTAGCTGGGCTGATGCGCTCTTGTCCTCCCTCCCTTCCATCAGTGTCACCCAGTGGGCCGTAAAGGACAGGTAGCGACCTGTCCCAAATCTGCTACTCCACGAGTCCATGGTCACGTGGACCCGCTTGCCCACAGAGTAGTCCAGGGAACGGGCCACGTTTTCCACCGCAAACTTGTGGAGCGCTAGGATCGCGCTCCTGCTGAAATAGTGGCGACTGGGGACTTGCCTCTCGGGGATGCCAAATTGGAGCAGCGTCCGCATGGCGCTCCCCTCCTGCACCAGGGAGTAGGGAAGCAGCTGTGATGCCATGGCCCAGGCCAGCAAGCCATTTAGATTGCGGATCCGCCTGTGGCTTGGAGGCAGAGGCTTGGTCAGACCCTGAAAGGTGTCGCTCAGCAGGGTCTGACGATGCTGGGATGCAGGGGAGACAGAGGAGAGAGACGAACACTGGCTGCCAGCCTCAATGTCTGTGTCCTGAGCAGCCGAGGTGGAAGAGCGCTTGCGTGCTACTACTGCTGCTGCTGTGGGGGATTCACGACCCTGAGGGAGGGAGGATGCTGCTGCGCTGGTGGGCCTTCTGCTCTTAGGAACCCCTGCCAGCAGTGCCTGCTTCCTCTTAAAGTCCGCATACTCGCGGCAGTGGCGGCTTCTCAGGTGGCCCTGGAGGGATGAGGTACCCATCTTGCTCAGACTTTTCCCACGGCTCAATCTTTTGCTGCATAACCTGCACACCGCATACCTTTTGTCATCAGTACATTCCTCAAAGCAATCCCACACTGGTGACTTTAATTTACTGCGGCCCCCACTAGCAGAGGGTGCAGCGGTGCAATGTGTGGTAGTAGTTGCCGGGGGTTGCATGGTGGTGGTGCCGGCTGAAGCAGTGTCCTGTCTACTTCCTCCACGCCCACTGCTGCCGATGCCCCTGCCTGACATATGGCGATATCCTTGCCTAGGCCGAGGTGACTCGTCATCCTGCTCTGACCATTCTTCCACGGACTCAGCAGGCTGCACATAGTTAGGGTCCACAACGTCGTCATCATCAGCAGCATCATCATAATCCAGCTCTTCCTCTGACTCCCCCGCCTCCTCTTCTGTCCCGATAAAACAGAAAGGACCGGCACCGCTGTCTTGTATCAAAGCTCTTTTAATAGCACCAAAGTGGCAGCTGTGACAGACTGCTGTTTCGGTTTACACCTTTATCAAACTGCTCAAAGCCATAAAAATTGTGACAAGACAAACACCTTTAAATACCCCCTTCCTGTATGGGAGGGGCCCCAGAGCGGACCTGAGAGGGAACTTCAATGGTAATATGCAAATATGCTCATGTTTCATGCACACTGAAAAAAAAAAAAGTGTAATACCTGAATTAGCTTGTACACCACACCCCCAAGCTGGGATGGATGGATGATCACTTCCAAAAAAGGGAAACACTTTCTCCTCCTGTCCCTCCTCCAGCCAGCCACTCACAGCTGTGCAGGCAGTGCTCTGACAACTTCCAGGTCAACCCGGAAGTAGTCAACACATTATGGTCATTGGAGTGATCAGGTTGCAGTATTACCAAAAGTGGCCACACTGGGGAGAGACATTGGGCACGCTGCATACTCTTTTTTGGAAACGGTGCTCCCTCTCTTTTGTTTATGTCCTCTTCTGTCCCTACATCCCCAGACACAGACCCCTCTTCTTCATCACCAGAACTCAACAACGCTTGTGATTGTGGCCCGATCTCAATCTCTGCCACATCAGTCCCCAGTAAGTCCTGAGCTTCTTGCATCAGCAGGTTCCCAGGTGCCGGACTGAGGGACAGAACGCTGTCATCCTGGGAGGGCTGCTGACCAGTGGGTGCTGGGGTGGATGTCACAACAAGCGTGGGATGTTGGCTGCTGCTGCTACTGCTTGGAGTGGTGCTCACAGTAGAGGTCTGGGAGGAAGTCATGATGTCCATGAGTACGTCAGGTTCCATTTGCTCAACCACCACACGGGGACCAGAAACTTTATTTGGACAATGGCGTCCGCTGACTCGGCCCAGGCTTTGCTGCCCCCTTTTCTGCTGCATCACGACCACGTACAGCTGGGCGTCCTCTCCCTGGACGTGGAGCAGTCCCAGAAGTGGCTGAGACAATTGAACTCCCTTTCCTCTCACCCCGCGAAACCCTGCCAGACATGTTGCTAGTAATGAATCACTGGATGCAGTGGGCACAGTACAAGGTCACTGAAGGATGCAGTGGGCACAGTACAAGGTCACTGAAGGATGCAGTGGGCACAGCAGTGGGCACTGGATATACAACTAGGTCACTGAAGGATGCAGTGGCCACAGTACAAGGTCACTGAAGGATGCAGTGGGCACAGCAGTGGGCACTGGATATACAACTAGGTCACTGAAGGATGCAGTGGCCACAGTACAAGGTCACTGAAGGATGCAGTGGGCACAGCAGTGGGCACTGGATATACAACTAGGTCACTGAAGGATGCAGTGGGCACAGTACAAGGTCACTGAAGGATGCAGTGGGCACAGTACAAGGTCACTGAAGGATGCAGTGGGCACAGCAGTGGGCACTGGATATACAACTAGGTCACTGAAGGATGCAGTGGGCACACAAGGATGTCACACTGTGTAATGAGATGCTCATATGCCAGCGAGCGAGCGAGCAGTGGGCACTGGGCACGGCACAAGGTCACTGACAGAATGAATGAACAGCGCTGGCAGAGAGTGGCGGCGCCGGCGGTGTGACTGGCTGCCTGCAAATAGTACAAGTGTATAACTGTCACTGGAATATACAAGTGAACACTGCAGCTGCACTAACCTGCCTGCCTGCACTCTACACACAGATAATCCCCACTCCCACTACACTGCAGCACTGAACCTGCCTGCACAGCACTACACACAGTTAAATAATCACTAGACTCCCACACTCCCACTACACTACACTGATTACAACTAACTACAGCAATCACTCACTGACTAGCTAACTGTGTACAGTATAAGAGCAGTGTTAGCAAAAAAAACGCTTTGTTTTTAACACAATAAATGCACTTGCTTAAACAACAATGGCCTGGAGATAATCCTCTCAGCACCACAGTCTAGCAAGGACAGAGCTTTTCCATCATGGCCGCCGCTTTATATTCAGGAGGGGAGGGCATAGCTCCCCTCCTGTGATTGGTTGCTAGGGCCTGGCTGGGGCACTCTGATTGGCCTGCAATGTGTCACTTCCGCATAGTTTGACGCATTTCCGCAAACCACGACTTCAGCACCGGGTTTCACGAGCGTGAATGCGGATTTCTGTCCGCATTCACGCGAAGCCGAAGTAGATTTTCGTGGTTGAAAATCTATTCACGGATTTTCGTGTCCGAGGCGGAATGCGTCAAAATGGTCGTGAATCCACGCGTAAGCGTGATCACGACCTGGCGGTGAGCACCACTGCTGACACGGTCACTTTCCGGAGTAGTGCTCTTGAAGTCTCCCAGTGTTCATCAAACACAACAACCAACAGCCCTTCCGTGTGCAGCGCTACGGTTCAGTTGTCTGTGTCGGAGATGTTTGAGCGCAAGAGGAAATTGCCAGCAAATGACCCCCGGGCCGTGGCAGTAACAGCCAGCATAGCCAAGCTTCTGGCCTGCGAAATGCTGCCATATCGAGTGGTGGAGACAAACAGCTTCAAGGGCATGATGTCAGTGGCCATCCCACGTTACGTGGTTCCCAGCCGCTACCACTTTGCACGCTCTGCAGTGCCTGAGTTGCATGAGCACGTGGTCAGCAAAATAACCCGAAGCTTGAAGAATGCCGTTGCCTGCAAGGTTCACCTCACCACTGACACATACGATACATCTCCCTTACCGCGCACTGGGTGAACCTTGTGGAGCCTGGCAGCGATTCTTCACCTGCTACGGCGCGGGTGTTGCCCACGCCGCAAACAGCTGCACCGCCGTCCCTCCCACTGGATAACAGCAGCACCTACCTCTCTGACTCCTTCTCCTCCAACGCATCTCAAAGCTGTACCTCATCCGGAAACGCTAACCCAACAGCAGTAGGATCGTGGAAGCAGTGCAGCACAGCTGTTGGCATGCGTCAGCAAGCGTTGCTGAAGCTGATCTGCCTTGGGGATAAGCAGCATACAGGGGAGGAAATTTGGAGGGGAATAAAGGAACAGACGGATTTGTGGCTGGCACCGCTGGACCTGAAACCGGGCATGGTTGTGTGTGATAATGGGAGTAATCTCATTCGCGCTTTAAGGTTGGCTAAGCTGACACACATCCCTTGCCTGGCGCACGTGATGAACCTAGTAGTTCAGCGGTTCCTGAGGACATACCCAGGCGTGGCCGATCTTCTGTTGAAGGTGCGACAAGTGGCCAAACATTGCAGAAATTCGAGTACTGCTTCGGGGGCACTCGCCAAGATGCAGGAGCGCTTCAATCTCCCCCACCATCGCTTGCTGTGTGATGTCCCTACGCGCTGGAATTCTACGCTGCACATGCTAGCCCGCTTTTGCGAGCAGAAGAGTGCAGTGGTCCAGTACATGACGGCGCAGTACCGAGGCGCATCCGGACAGCTGCCAAGCTTCTGTGGATCCGATTGGGCCAACATGTTGGACCTCTGCCAAGTCCTCCAAAATTTTGAGCAATCCACGTTGCTTGTGAGCAGTGACAACTCTTCAGTCAGCATTACCATACCACTGCTGTGTTTACTGAAGAGGTCGATGTTGAAAATCAAGGAAACAGCTGTCATGATGCAACTGGGGGAATCTGAGGGAGAAAACGATCAGCGTGATGGTACCAACATCAGGCCATCCGCCTCAGGAAACGCTGGCCCCAGCAGCTATGACGAAGAAGAGGAGGAGGAACAGCTGGAGTTGGAGCAGGAATTTCCTGCCACCACTGACGAGGGCCAGAGCGGTGCACGTTGGACTTCCACAATTCAGCGCGAATGGTCAGCAGAAGCAGACCAGGAAGAAGGTGACGACTATGATGCATCACAACAACTATCACAACGCTCACAAGAGGATGATGAGGATTCTGGCAGGACTCTGGCACACATGGCTTAATTCATGCTAGACTGCATTGAACGCGACCCACGCATTGTGCGCATTCTGGACAACACCAATTACTGGGTTTATACCCTTCTGGATCCACGGTACAAACACAATGTTCCAAAACTGCTTGAAGAAAGAGTCAGACAGGTCAAAATGGAAAACTACCAGCAGGCCCTTGTGGAGACTTTAGAGAGGAGATTGACATCCTCCCCCTCCTCTAGCCAGTTGTACGCCGACAGACTGACTTCCGCAAACCCAGGACGATCAGGAGGGCAGCAAACACAAGCCGCAGCTAGTGCCCAAAAGGGAATGGTATCGGCAGTGTCCCATGCAGCAGCAGCCCACAGAACAGCAAGCGTGCAGATCCACCTCCAACACCGATCGCCTGGAGAAGATGGTCAAGGACTACATGTCAGATGGCGTAGCTGTGTTGAACAATCCATCTGCACCCTTCAACTATTGGGTATCGAAGCTAGACACCTGGCACGAACTGGCAATGTACGCAATAGAGGTGCTGGCTTGCCCGGCAGCCAGCGTTATGTCGGAACACTGTTTCAGTGCTGCCGGAGGCATCGTCACAGATCGGCGTATCCGCCTCTCCACAGAAAATGCAGACCGTCTGACTCAAATTAAAATGAATCAATCCTGGATTGGAAACGACTACGCAACACTCCTGGACCCCAACCAAGTAACATGAACAATGACCATCTGTGATGGGTTAGCGTTTCCGGTCCCTTTTTATTGAACCTCTCATCTTTATTACATTTATGACTGCATGGCGGCAAAAAGCATTGCTATATCCGCACGCTATTTGTCCTCATGCAAGGCCTGGGATGTTGTGTCTCAAAAAGCGTGGCCTTCTCCTCCTGCGGCTCCTCCTGTTCCCTCACGTGTGCTGCTGCTGCTGCTGGGTTAGCGTTTCCGGTCCCTGTTTATTGAACCTCTCATCTTTATTACATTTATGACTGCATGGCGGCAAAAAGCATTGCTATATCCGCACGCTATTTGTCCTCATGCAAGGCCTGGGATGTTGTGTCTCAAAAAGCGTGGCCTTCTCCTCCTGCAGCTCCTCCTGTTCCCTCACGTGTGCTGCTGCTGCTGCTGCTGGGTTAGCGTTTCCGGTCCCTGTTTATTGAACCTCTCATCTTTATTACATTTATGACTGCATGGCGGCAAAAAGCATTGCTATATCCGCACGCTATTTGTCCTCATGCAAGGCCTGGGATGTTGTGTCTCAAAAAGCGTGGCCTTCTCCTCCTGCGGCTCCTCCTGTTCCCTCACGTGTGCTGCTGCTGCTGCTGGGTTAGCGTTTCCGGTCCCTGTTTATTGAACCTCTCATCTTTATTACATTTATGACTGCATGGCGGCAAAAAACATTGCTATATCCGCACGCTATTTGTCCTCATGCAAGGCCTGGGATGTTGTGTCTCAAAAAGCGTGGCCTTCTCCTCCTGCGGCTCCTCCTGTTCCCTCACGTGTGCTGCTGCTGCTGCTGGGTTAGCGTTTCCGGTCCCTTTTCCTGGAACCTCTTCTCTGTATTACATTTATGACTGCATGGCGACAAAAAGCATGTTACCTGTGCAAAGAAACATGACATTTTCCACATTTAAAAGACAGTTTTTCCTTTGAAACTTTACAATCAATTTTCTCAAAAACTATAAGCTCTTTTTCAAATATTTTTTTTCCTCTTGTACCCACTCCCAAGGTGCACATACCCTGCAAATTTGGGGTATGTAGCATGTAAGGAAGCTTTACAAAGCACGAAAGTTCGGGTCCCCATTGACTTCCATTATGTTCGGAGTTCGGCGCGAACACCCGAACATCGCGGCGATGTTCGGCGAACATTCGCGAACCCGAACATCTAGGTGTTCGCCCAACACTATGTGTAACGCACCGCAAACAGCTGTTTGTGTAGTGATGGCCGTGCTGGACTGGTGCGCACCATGGCGAGAGTGCAAGTGATGGCGGTTTTCACCGGGCTGAGGTAGCTCAATGATAGAACAGCAGTGACTGTCCAGCTGATCGAATTTGGTCTGTCCACAATGAAGCAATGACCTTATTATCTTGGGTGTGCCCCCCAACACACTCATATAGCCAGCAGTCATTGCTTCATTGTGATACGCAAGCCCCATAACCGCAGCAATGTAATGATCACGAAGGGGAATTGACACATGTACATGCCTTTTGTAGTTGCAGCCGCAGTGCAGCCAGAAAAATTAGGCAGGCATGTACACGCACCAGAAAAAATGATTGTTTCTGTTAGCGGCCGCTGCTAGCAGCAGCCTTAAGAATTCAGGAATCCACCTGGAGTCCTGGACCCTGTTGGTGGTGGCAGAGAAGGCAGTCAAGGGGCCTGCAGGCAGAGATGCTGTGTGGGGACCAACTTAGTCTTGGGGCAGGCAGTCACACGGAGTGCAGGCAGAGATGCTGTGTGCGGGGACTGACTTAGTCTTCGGGCAGGCAGTAGCCCTCCGGGATCCATGCCTCATTCATTTTGATAAATGTGAGGTACTGAACACTTTTTTGACCTAGGCGACTGCTCTTCTCAGTGACAATGCCTCCAGCTGCGCTGAAGGTCCTTTCTGACAGGACGCTTGAGGCAGGGCAAGCCAGAAGTTGGATGGCAAATTGTGACAGCTCTGGCCACAGGTCAAGACTGCGCACCCAGTAGTCCAGGGGTTCATCGCTGTTTACATCCGCAGTTAAGGCCAGGTAGTCGGCTAACTGGTGGTCAAGGCATTGTTGGAGGGTGGATCTGGAAGGGCTAAGGCTAAGGCTAAGTTGGACTAAAGAATGTTCGCATGTCCGACATCACCATGAGATCACTAGAGCGTCCTGTCATTGCCTGCGTGGACGTGTGAGGAGGAGGAAGATTACTGGCAGTGGCACCTTTATTCCGTTGTGCTGGGACATCACCCTTAAACGCACTGTAAAGCATACTTGCCAGCTTGTTGTGCAAGTGCTGCATTCTTTCTGCCTTTTGGGGATTTGGTAACGTCTCCGCCACTTTGTGCTTATACCGAGGGTCTAGTAGCGTTGCCACCCAGTACAGGTCATTCCCCTTGAGTTTTTTATACGGGGGTCCCTCAGCAGGCTGGACAGCATGAAAGACGCCATCAGCACAAATTTGGATGCTGACGTACTATCCATCTCCTCTTGCTCTTCCTCAGTGATGTCAGGTAAGTTCTCCTCCCCCCAGCCTCGAACAATACCATGGGAAAGGTGAGCAGCACAAGTCCCCTGCGATGCCTGCTGCGGTTGTTCCTCCACCTCCTCATCAAAAAAACACCTTCCTCATCTGACTCCTCTTCCCCACACAACTCTTCCTCCTCCTCCCCCCTCCTCTGTGCTGCCGCAGATGTTGAGGAAACATCTGGTTCTGCTGATGATTGTTCCCACAACTCTTCCTCCTGTTCCTGTTCATGCTCCTCCACAGCTTGATCCACCACTCTACGCACGACATGCTCTAGGAAGAAAGCATATGGGATCAAGTCACTGATGGCGCTTTCACTGCGACTCACCAGGTTTGTCACCTCCTCAAACGGCCGCATGAGCCTGCAGGCATTTTGCATGAGTGTCCAGTACTTCGGCCAGAACAACCCCAGTTCCCCAGAGCATGACCTTTAACAGTAGTTGTACAGACACTGGTTGACGGCTTTCTCCTGTTCTAACAGGTGGTCAAACATCAGGAGAGTTGAATTCCAGCGAGTTGGGCTATCGCAAATCAAGCGCCTCACCAGCAAGTTGTTTCTCTGCTGAATATTGACCAAGCGTGCCATGGCTGTGTAGGACCACCTGAAATGCCCACACACATTCCTGGACTGCTTCAGGATCTCCTGTAAGCCTGGGTACTTAGACACAAATCTTTGAATTATTAGATTCAGCACATGTGCCATGCAGGGTACATGTGTCAATTTTCCAAAACTCAAAGCCAAAATGAGATCGCTGCCGTTGTCACACACCACGTTGCCAATCTCCAGTTGGTGCAGGGTCAGCCACTGATCCACCTGTTTGTTCAGAGCAGCAAGGAGAGCTGCTCCAGTGTGACTCTCAGCTTTGAGGCAAGACATGTCCAAGATGGCGGGACACAGTCGTACCTGGCATGCAGCATAGGCCCTGGGGAGCTGAGGGTTTGTAGCTGGAGAGGAGATAGCAACACCACTAGAGTAGCACTGCCACTCAGCCAAAGAGGAGGAGGAGGACGACAACGAAGAGGATTAGAGATGGCCTGAACCTCTGATTTTAGGTTCACGAACCGGGTTCGTGAACCTTCGCCAAACGTTCGATTTGCGTAAACTTTTGCGAACTGCAATAGACTTCAGTGGGGAGGCAGGGTTTTAAGGGCAGAAATTACATTGAATGCTAAATTGCAGGCCTAAATTGCTTTAAAACATCTTGCATGTGTATACATCAATCAAGGAGTGCAATTAGAGTACTGCTTCACACTGACACACAAAACTCACTGTGTAACGAACCACAAACAGCTGTTTGCGTAGTGACGGCCGTGCTGGAGTGGTGTGCACCATGGCGAGATTGCTCTTCCTCACTCAGTGATGTCAGGTAATGTCTGACTGCCTTATCAACTTTCGATGGTTCTTTCTCTACCATTGTTAAAGCTTACATCTATTTTTTTAAATACTTGTCCTGCTTGCTGTTCAGTACCTGCAACGAGAATCTTTTATTGAGGGCAAGTCTGCCATTGTGAGTGACCACGGGTAATGGCCGGGGAATCCTGGTTCGATTCCGGTCCGGAGTGGGAGCCTAAGAAACGGCTACCACCACCACACATCCAAGGAAGGCAGCAGGCACGCTGTGGGCAAAGGAGCAGGAACGGCTACCAAACATCCAAGGAAGGCAGCAGGCATGGCATGCACGTCCCGAGGTAGTGACCAAGAGTCCTGGACCCTTTTGGTGGTGGCGGAGAAGGCAGCCAAGCGGCCTGCTGGCAGAGGTGCTGTGTGGGGAGTGACTTAGTCTTGGGGCAGGCAGCCAGTCACACAGCATGCAGGCAGAGATGCTGTGTGTGGGGACTCACTTAGTCTTCGGGCGGGCACTGGCAGTAGCCCTCCGGGATCCATGCCTCATTAATTTTGAGAAAGGTGAGGTACTGAACACTTTTGTGACTTAGGCGACTTCTCTTCTCAGTGACAATGCCTCCAGCTGCGCTGAAGGTCTTTTCTGACAGGATGCTTGAGGCAGGGCAAGAGAGAAGTTGGATGGGCAAATTGGGACAGCTCTGGCCACAGGTCAAGCCTGCGCACGCAGCAGTCCAAGGGTTCATCGCTGCTCACAGTGTCTACATTCACACTTAAGGCTAGAAAGTCGGCTACCTGTCGGTCCAGGCGTTGTTGGAGGGTGGATCCGGAAGGGCTAAGGCGAGGCGTTAGACTAAAGAATGTCCGCATGTCCGACATCACCATGAGATCGCTGGAGCATCCTGTCCTTGCCTGCGTGGACATGGGAGAAGGATTACAGGCAGTGGTACCTTTATTGCGTTGTGCTGCGACATCACTCTTAAACGCATTGTAAAGCATAGTTGCCAGCTTGTTCTGCATGTGCCGCATCCTTTCTGCCTTCAGGTGAGTTGGTAACATGTCCGTTACTTTGTGTCTATACCGAGGGTCTAGTAGCGTGGCCACCCAGTACAGCTCATTCCCCTTGAGTTTTTTTATACGGGGGTCCCTCAACAGGCTGGATAGCATGAAAGACGCCATCTGCACAAAGTTGGATCCAGACGTACTTTCCATCTCCTCTTGCTCTTCCTCAGTGATGTCAGGTAAGTCCTCCTCCTCCCCCCAGCCACGAACAATACCATGGGTTCGTCGAGCAACACAAGCCCCCTGCGACGCCTGCTGCGGTTGTTCTTCTGCCGCCGCCTTCTCCTCCTCCTCCTCCTCCTCCAAAGAAACACCTTCCTCATCATCTGAGTCTGACTCCTCTTCCCCACACAACTCTTCCTCCTCCTCCCCCCTCTGTGCTGCTGCAGGTGTTGAGGAAACATCTGGTTCTGATGAAAATTGCTCCCACAACTGTTCCTCCCATAACTGTTCCTGCTCACGCTCCTCCACAGCTTGATCCACCACTCTACATATGGCACGCTCCAGGAAGTAAGCGTACTGGGTCACGTCGCTGATGGTGCCTTCACTGCGACTCACCAGGTTGGTCACCTCCTCAAACAGCCGCATGAGCCTGCATGCATTTCGCATCAGTGTCCAGTTGTTGGGCCAGAACATCCCCATCTCCCCAGATTGTGTCCTTTTACTGTAATTGTACAGGTACTGGGTGACAGCTTTCTCCTGTTCTAGCAGGTGAGAGAACATGACCAGGGTCGAATTCCAGTGAGTCGGGCTATCACATATCAAGCGTCTCACTGGCATGTTGTTTCTCTGCTGAATGTCCGCAAAGCGTGCCATGGCCGTGTAAGACCGCCTGAAATGCCCACACAACTTCCTGGCCTGTTTCAGGACGTCCTCTAAGCCTGGGTACTTTGACACAAATCTTTGAATGACTAGATTCAGCACATGTGCCATGCAGGGTACATGTGTCAGCTTTCCCAAATTCAAAGCAGAAAGGAGATTGCTGCCATTGTGACACACCACGTTGCGAATGTCCAGCTGGTGCGGGGTCAGCCACTGATCCACCTGTTTGTTAAGAGCAGCCAGAAGAGCTGGTCCAGTGTGACTCTCCGCTTTGAGGCAAGACATATCTAAGATGGCGTGACACCGTCGTACCTGGCATGCAGCATAGGGCCTGGGGAGATGGGGCTGTGCAGCTGGAGAGGAGATTGCAGCACCAGTAGAGTTGAACTGCCATTCAGCCAAGGAGAAGGAAGATAGCGAAGAGGATGTAGCAGGAGGAGGTGGCAGGAGGCCTGCCTGCAAGCCATGGAGGTGTCACAAGTTGGTCCGCTGCACAGCCACTTACTTCCTGCTTGCCATCGGTCACCAGGTTGACCCAATGGGCTGTGTAAGTAAGGTAGCGGCCCTGACTGTGCTTGGCAGACCAGACATCCGTGGTCAAGTGGACCCTTGACCCAACGCTGTGTGCCAGAGATGACACCACTTGCCTCTCAACTTCATGGTACAGTTTGGGTATCGCCCTTTTAGAGAAATAATTGCAGCCTAGTATCTTCCACTGCGGTGTCCCAATCGCCACACATTTACGGAAGGCCTCAGAGTCCACCAGCTGGTATGGTAACAGCTGGCAAGCTAACAGTTCCGCCAAGCCAGCTGTCAGACGCCGGGCAAGGGGCTGACTGGCAGAAATTGGCTTCTTCCGCTCAAAGATTTCCTTCACGGACACCTGGCTGCTGTGGGCAGAGGAGCAGGAACCGCTCAAGGGCAGAGGCGGAGTGGAGGAGGGTGGCTGTGAAGGTGCAAGGGAGAAAGCGGCTGAAGATGCTACACCTGAAGGAGGAAGAGGAAGAGGGTGGCTTTGCTTTTGTGTGCTGCTTTTGCTCAGCTGCTCTTCCCATTGCAGTTTGTGCCTTTTCTCCATGTGCCTTCGTAAGGCAGTTGTCCCTACGTGGGTGTTGGCCTTTCCACGGCTCAATTTTTGGAGGCAGAGAGAACAGATGGCATTGCTCTGATCTTTGGCAGACACACTAAAAAATTTCCACACCGCTGAGCCCCCCTGGGGTGATGGCACTATGGTGGCATCAGCAGCTGACGTTGAAGGGCATGTTGGCTGGCGTCAGATACTGCCACCAGCTGTTTCTGACGATGAGCTCCCCCTGCTTCTTTCAGCAACTAATCTCCTCCTACTCCTCTCTGGCTCCCCCTCTGAACTGTCCCCCTGTTCATCTCCTCTATTGGGAAAATACGTGGCATCCGTATCATCGTCATCATCATAATCATCCTGCTCAGCTTCGCTTGCCTCAGATACCTCCAAAACTGCACCAACAGCAGGTACTTCATCATCCTCATACGTTACGTCCATAGTGTCACTGCCTAACTCAGACTTATGAGGTGGTATAACTTGCTTAGCGCCTTCATCTGGTTGTAACAATAATGGCTGTGAATCAGTTTATTCCCCACCAATTAACTCCTGCGAAGTGTCAAATGCAGCGGATGTGGTGCTTGTACTAGCGCTGGTGGCTGCAGAAGATGAGGTGCTCTGTGTTAAATAGTCAACCACGTCCTGACAATGTTGGGAGTTGATGGGACATGCCTTCTTCTATGCACTGTACTTTGGGCCAGGGCCGCACGAAATCGCATCAACCCCGACCTTGCACAGACCTGCCGGGTGGCCTTCCTCTGGGTCTGCCTCTACCTCTTCCTCTACCTGTTTTGTCCGTTTTGTCCATATCGGGGGGGATGAAGTGAAAGGTATGCACTGACTTGACTAATACAATGTGCAGTCACACAGGAGCAATTAACAGGTATGCACGGAGTGGTATATCACACTGCGTGCACTCACGTAGGTAGGTGGGTGCACTGTGAACAACAGGTAGGTATATGTAGTGATGGGTATTACAATGTGCATCTGTCAGTCACACACAGACAGGTACCGCACAGGCACAGTGACACTGCGTGCGCTCACGTAGGTAGGTGGGTGCACTGAAGTGAACAACAGGTAGGTATATGCAGTAATGGGTATTACAATGTGCACCTGTCACACACAGACAGGTAGCGGACAGGCACAGTGACACTGTGTGCGCTCAGCTCACGTAGGTAGGTGGGTGCACTGTGAACAACAGGTAGGTATATGCAGTAATGGGTATTACAATGTGCACCTGTCACACACAGACAGGTATATATGCAGTAATGGGTATTACAATGTGCACCTGTCACACACACAGATATTCACTGAATGTGCTGGGCCTGGCGGTGGCACACACAGTATGAATTATCAAGGCTGTCTATGTAACACAAGTGTCAGAGGGACACACACACACACAAAAAAAATAAGATCACAAGAACAAGATTAGCTCTCAAAAGAGCTGTTGTGGGGTGCTATTTTAGCAATAAGAATCAGCAAGGAGCAAGCTAAGAAGCCTACAAGAGCTAATCTTTTCCTATGAGAGTCTGCATCAGCTGTCCCTTCTTTAATTACTGCAGGCACACGAGTGAGTAAAATGGCCGGTGCTGCCTGCCTTTTATAAGGGGGGGAGTGGCTCCAGGAGGGAGTGTATCCTGACTACAATGTGCCTGCTGACTATGATGTAGAGGGTCAAAGTTGACCCTAATGGTGCACTATGGGGGCGAATCGAACTTCTGGTGAAGTTTGCGGTTCTCCGCGATCGCGAACCCCGGAAGTACACCGGGACCGTTCGCCGGCGAACCGTTCGGGCAATCTCTAAAGAGGATGTAGCAGGAGGAGTAGGAGGAGAAGGCGAGGAGGTGGCTGCAGGCCTGCCTGCAAGCCGTGGAGGTGTCAAAACTAGGTCTGCTGCACAGCCACGTACTCCATGCTTTCCAGCGCTCACCAGGTTGATCCAATGGGCTGTATAAGTAATGTAGCGGCCCTGACCGTGCTTTGCAGACCAGGCATCCATGGTAAGATGGACCCTTGACCCAACGCTGTGTGCCAGAGATGCCACCACTCTCCTTTCAACTTCATGGTACAGTTTGGGTATCGCCTTTTTTGAGAAATAATTGCGGCTTGGTATCTTTCACTGCGGTGTCCCAATCGCCACAAATTTTCGGAAGGCCTCAGAGTCCACCAGCTGGTATGGTAACAGCTGGCGAGCTAACCGTTCCGCTGTTGTGGGGTGCTATTTTAGCAATAAGAATCAGCAAGGAGCAAGCTAAGAAGCCTAGAAGAGCCTAACAAATCTCTCCCTATGAGAGTCTGCAGCAGCTGTCCCTTCTTTAATTATTGCAGGCACACGAGTGAGTAAAATGGTCAGCGCTGCCTGCCTTTTATAAGGGGGGGGGGGGTTGCTCCAGGAGGGAGTGTAGCCTGATTGGCTACAATGTGCCTGCTGACTGTGATGTAGAGGGTCAAAGTTGACCCTAATGGTGCACTATGGGGGCGAATCGATCTTTCGGTGAAGTCTGTGGTTCTCTGCAATCGAGAACCCTGGAAGTTCGCCGAGAACCGTTCACCTGCGAACCGTTCGGGCCGTCTCTAAAGAGGATGTAGCAGGAGGAGTAGGAGGAGAAGGAGAGGAGGTGGCAGCAGGCCTGCCTGCAAGCCGTGGAGGTGTCACAACTAGGTCCGCTGCACAGCCACATACTCCCTGCTTGCCAGCGGTCACCAGGTTGATCCAATGGGCTGTATAAGTAATGTACATGCCCTGACCGTGCTTTGCAGACCAGGCATCCATGGTAAGATGGACCCTTGACCCAACGCTGTGTGCCACAGATGCCACCACTTGCCTTTCAACTTCATGGTACAGTTTAGGTATTGCCTTTTTTGAGAAATAATTGCGGCTTGGTATCTTCCACTGTGGTGTCCCAATCGCCACAAATTTTCGGAAGGCCTCAGAGTCCACCAGCTGGTATGGTAACAGCTGGCGAGCTAACAGTTCCGCCAAGCCAGCTGTCAGACGCCGGGCAAGGGGGTGACTGGCAGACATTGGCTTTTTCCGCTCAAAGATTTCCTTCACAGACATCTGGCTGCTGTGGGCAGAGGAGCAGGAGGGTGGCTGTGAAGGTGCAAAGGAGAAAGTGGCTGAAGATAATGCACCTGAAGGAGGAAGAGGAGAAGGAGGGTGGCTTTGCTTTTGTGTACTGCTTTTCCTCAGGTGGTCTTCCCATTGCAGTTTGTGCTTTTTCATCATGTGCCTTCGTAAGGCAGTTGTCCCTACGCGGGTCTTGGTCTTTCCATGGCTCAGTTTTTGGTGGCAGGGAGTACAGATGGCATTGCTCTCATCTGAGGTAGACACACAAAAAAATTTCCACACCGCTGAGCCCTGGGATGATGGCATTTTGGTGGTGGCGTCAGCAGCTGACGTTGAAGTGCATGTTGGCTGGCTGTCCATAGGTGGCAATACATGCTGCCGGACACTGCCATGAGCTGTTTCTGACAACGAGCTCCCTCCTACTCCTCTCCGACTAGTATTACAAATGTGCAGCTGTCACACACACAGGTACAGTGACTGGCATATAAAACTGCGTGCTGTCACACAGGTGCAGTGAACAGGTATGCACGGATTGGTATTACAAATGTGCAGCTGTCACACACACAGGTCAGTGAAAAGGTAGGCACTGAATGTGCTGGGCCTGGCATAGTATAGCAGTTAGCAAGGGCCAGCTGTGACAGACAGGGCTGTATATGCACATTTCAGTGGGCCACACAAAAGAAAAAAAAAATAAACTCATCACAAGAACATTAGCTCTCAAAGGAGCTGTTTTTGGGTGCTTTTTTAGCAGTAAGTATCAGCAAGGAGCAAGCTAACAAGCCTAACAAGAGCCTAACTAAGCTTTCCCTATCTCTGCAGCAACCTCTCTCCCTACTCTCACTAATATCAGCAGCAGACGGAGTGAGAAAATAGTTGTGTAACAGACCCGGGGTTCTCGGTTTCTTGAAACGGAGTCCCTGTTCGTCTGTTGGAAAAAGAAAGACCAGGAGCCCAATAGTGCAGTATCGTTAGAGTCTTGGGGGTTCAATTTGTAAGCGATTGGATACTCACAAGGATGGGTTGCAGTCTTGCAACCACCGTATGTGCGTGTGGAAAATTTAGACCGTTCCCGCTCGGTCACCCAGCCTACTACGGAGGCGGGCGGTCGCTCTTCTCCTCTGGTCTTTTCCACTGATGGAACAGGTCCCAATGTGGTGGAGATAGGCACCTCTGAGAGAGGTGATGGATACTTGAATAAGGTTGTGGGGAGGTGCCCAAGGTATAGGTACTAACTGTGTAGAAATATGTATAAAAGGGGTTTCTTACCTCTAATGAAGACTCGCTGAGATGGATAATAGGGAGTCTTTATTACAAAAACGGTTATACTGTTGACAACGCATTTCACGGGGCACAGCCCGCTTCCTCAGGTTATTAAAACAGAAAGCCTTAACTTCTAGCTTAGCCCGCACGGCTAAGCTAGAAGTTAAGGCTTTCTGTTTTAATGACCGGAGGAAGCGGGCTGTGTCCCGTGAAAGTCTTAATTAGGAGGTAACAAACCTCTTTTTATACATATTTGTACACAGTTAGTACCTATACCTTGGGCGCCTCCCCACAACCTTATTCAAATGAGTGAGAAAATGGCTGATGCTGCTGCCTTTTATAAAGGGGGGACTCCAGGAGGGAGTGCAGCTTGATTGGCTGCCATGTGTCTGCTGTATAGGCGGTGGGTCGAACTCGCATAATGTCCGCGCGAATAAGTTCGCATGCGAACTGTTCGGGCATCTCTATAAGTGACAGCAACATAGGAGAAAGGTAATTTATGGCTCATTGTACTCTAGGAAAAATGTACTTCCTATTTGCATGTGTTTTAAATTTTAAGATTTTTGCGACAGTTCCTCTTTAACGACCCTATTTGCATTTCCAGCTGTATGCATGAATTATCTGCTTGCATGTTGGTACGCTGGTATGAGTGGACCAATCCTAAGGAAGGAAACTTGTGTGACACAGCTGTTGTCCTGGGACACAGGAGAGCGATCGGCTCTCATAGGCTGAAGCCTATGAGAGCTGATTGCCGTGATTGGCTGGCTGGGGGGAGGGAGGGATTTAAGAAAAACAATAAATAGTAGAATTTATTTTTTTTAAAAAGGAACATAAATATTTATATAAAAATAAACTCTGAGGGAGCGATTTGACACCACCAACAGAGAGCTCTGTTGGTGGGGAAAAAGGGTGTGTGTGTGTGTGTGTGTGTGTGTGTGTGTGTGTGTGTGTGTGTGAATCACTTGCGTGCTGAGTTGTGCGGCCCTGCAGCCAGCCTTTAAAGCTGCAGTGGCCCAATTGCCTGGTTTTTAGGGGGGTTTAACACTGCGGTCCTCAAGTGGTTAAGGAACAGTGAGAAACAAAGGTATGAACTTGCTGACCATGTGTTTTTTTTTTCTACATAGAACACTATTTAACTTTCATATGATAGTATGTTGTGAAGTGTAGAAGATAATAGGGTGACCACAATGTCCTTTTTGAGTTTTTACATTTGGATTCCAACAACCTGGGCTCGATTCACAAAGCGGTGCTAACCCAGTTAGAGACTTTAGGCATGATAACCATTGCACCACGCTGGTGAAAAGCCAGTTTAGGCGTGATAAGTTTAGGCATGCTAAGTTTAGATAAGTGTAGATAGCGTGCAAAGTGCCGCACGCAAAGCAGTGCCAATAAACTCTATGCGAAGTGCACCAGACTTTGCTAGCGCAAAACTTTTGATCAGCTGTGCACTGCGGTGCTAACGCAGTTGGTGCTTAAACTTATCATGCCTAATCTTATCACACCTAAACTTATCATGCCTAAACTGAGTTTAGGCATGATAAAGGGCTTTTCACCAGCGTGCTAACTGTTAGCACCGCTTTGTGAATCAGGCCCCCGTCACAGATTTTAAATACACCATACTCTTGGACAACATCCTGGTTAGTCATTTTGAGTGTAGCCAATCAAAATAAGAAAGTTTGCAGTTCTCACCACAGCCAAATCCCCATCTCTCTTATAAAATGCAAGGAAAAATGACATGAAACATTTAAAAGTCAGAAAAAAAAGAAAGGAACATGAGAAACACTGAGCTACTCTGTAGATGAGACAAACTCAGTGTCCATCCAAATCAATTGAATATGTTTTAACTCTCTGAATGGTATGTGGACTTTACCTTATTGAATTCTTAAAGAAATAATTACCGTATATACTCGCATATAAGCCGACTCGCATATAAGCTGACCCCCCAACTTTTACCACAGAAACCAGGAAAAAATGATTGACTCGCATATAAGCCGGGTGTAGGAAATTCAGCAATAACCACCATGTGAAACACCTCAGACACCCCTATATAAAACAATTACCCCTACGTGCAATGCAAGAATCACTTCAGTATATAACAGATAACAGCTCACACAAATACTGGGCAGTTGTCCTGCCTACTGTTGCCCTTATACTACATTGGCCAGTTATCTGTAGATAAAAATTGAATGTGTGTGTGGTCCTTTATAGTGATAGGATGTAATATAGTACTGCAAACAGTAAGCAGGTTGCAAGAGGATACTGCTCCACAATGTTATTTGATCCCTAGATTGCCTTGTCTGGGGCTGCTTGTCTACTCAGGCTGCCCTTTTGCTTTGCATGGGACTCTGCACAGCTCTCCTGTACCCCAGCCTGTCTCTCTGCATTTTGAACAGCTGATCACTGTAATGAGCAGTCAGGGGGGAGGAGGGTTGGCGGCATGTGAAATTGAAGCCCCACAGCTCTTTAGGACCTCTAGCATAGTTCATGCAGCCCATAAGCAGGGATTGAAATTTACAACTTGGGGAAAAGAAACTCAGTAGCAGCTTACAAAGGCAGTGTGGATGGGACTGGTATACAGAATATAAACAAGGACTTACGTCACAGCAGCAGCTCACAAAGGCAGTGGGGATCGTAACATAACAGCATGTAAACAACAGATACAGGGATGGTTTGGATCAGCACCCATCAAAGGAGGGAAGTGTGTGCCCAAGCTTGCAGCATTCCACACCACTGGAGTTGTATCTTGTAAGGAAATCCACCAGAAGCAGGCACCTCCAATATAAAGGTTTGTCTCTTTATTGATTACATCAATTAAAAGCAGCGCTTACAACGACAGACCGCTGTTTCGAGCTGGTACGCTCTTTATCAAGTTGTCAAAAGCTGCAATGCGTGTATCCACCAGCCACCACCCAATATATACATTACAGCAGCCTATCAGTGATCAGCGTTTGAATCCTCCAATGGCAGCACCGCTCCAGCATAGAGGACCTGATGGGGAACTGTGTAAAAAACACCTAATCCCACCCCGCAGCTAAAGCCACTCCCACTGTCAAGAAAAAGGAGAGATAAACATACCAAAATTCTCACCAAATCGTCTCAAAAGGTCACCTCATCATCCCTGCACGAACCGCCGTGCTCCAGAGAAACCCCGACTGTGTCACCGCAGCGGAAGAGACCCAAAACTGTATTGCTGTCACCAGCCAATCAACAGTCTCCGTCATCCACCAATCGCTGCATCCGCGTTTAATTGAAATAACCAATCCGCGTACGCCAGAATGGCCGTACGCGGACTGTGTAAACGTCACCACGCTCCCCCAGAGGGCCAATAGGCAATCTGCAAACCGCCTGCCTATCGCTGACACTAAAAGTCAGCATAAGACAAGTCCTCCGAATGGGCCAATGTGAGGCTCGCATACCGCCAGCCAATCCCTGACCAAAGAGGTCAGTACGGCGGCCAATAATACGCGTCATGGGAGACCCACCTCCCAATACGTCATGCGGCTTGACACAAAGGGTACAGCATGCATGAGGGCGATACATAGGTTATGTGGAGGAGGGATCAAAGACCACTCCCCCATTGTAACTAAAACAGCATGGTTGCTACAAAAACCATGCAATGCAACACATAGTCACTCTCCAGCACAGCGGCTCCCACAGGGCATAATACAGGGATACTGATATCCCACTTGACATCTCAATTAACGCTGCCAAATGAGGAATATCCAAACGCTTCACACCAGCTACTGATAAATATAGTTGTGACTAAAAACATAATAAAACATATAACCAAGAAAGAGAAATCAATGCCACTTAGACATTAGCATATTTTGCTCCATTTGGGAACATATCTTTAATAAAGCATCATTTGATGCCATGTTACACATGATTAACACTATTCACCATGAGCTGTCAGCTCTGGATGTGAAGATACTGGATGTTACCAGCCAATTGAGACCTCTACTCCCGGAGGAGGAGCTAAAGAGTTTTACAGAGAATTTAGACAAGAAGTTGGATGTCTACAAAAAATCGATTGAGGAAATCAAGAGATCAAAGTATAATCGAGATGTGTCTGACTACCAAACTGGTTATGTTTATTCCTGGCAAAAGATGGTTCCAGCCAACTCCAGACGACCTAGAGGGAAGCCAAGGGCTCCCAGAGGGGGTAAACCTGGCTCTGGCAACTCTGCTCCCAATTCATCTGATACCGATTTTTTACCGGAGTCGAGGGACTCATCCCCAGGAGGGGGAGGAAACGCAGAGGCGGGGCAAGATACCGGCGCCAGCAACAAAGGGACCGGAAAAAGAGGTCAATCGAATCTCAGCAGCCAAATGACTTTACGTCAGAGAAAGTAGATCCAACTCCTAGTCTTGTAGTGAACATCTCAGGACAACGATTGTCAGCCATTGAAGAGCAACTTTTGAATTATGGTCTTGGCTTCAGTCCTACTAATCAACCTGACTTCTTCCTGTTGGAGCAAGAGCTATTTAGATTCTATAGGAACATTAGATTGAAAGCTTTTTTCAGCACTTTGCCAGTTCCCTCAGATGAGACACAACATCATAAAGATGACAGGCTTACGCTATCCTCTAGTGGACTACGTTCAAGAAGTTCCTTCATGCCTCCAGCTAATGCAATAGTTGATCTTTCTGTTTCTAAGGTGGATGAGGATGTAAGGACTATCGAGCTCAATTCCACACAGGATAAAGTTCTAAGTAACCTGACCAAGAGGGAACTGAGGGTATTGAGAGACCTTGAATCTAGACAAGACATTGTCATCCGCCCCGCTGACAAGGGCGGGGCAGTAGTAGTGCTTGATGCTCAGTACTACAGGAATGAAATCTTAGGGCAGTTGTCACAGGGAGATGTATACAAAAGAGTAGATAGGGATCCAGTGGGAACAATATCATCTAAAATAAAAGCATTGATTGAAACAGCACTTGCTAGTGAAATAATTGATGAGAAGCTTGCTAGATTTTTGGTTAAGGATCATCCGGTTACTCCCGGTTTTTACACACTGCCTAAAATTCACAAGAATTTGGAGTCCCCGCCGGGCCGACCGATTGTGTCCGGCGTGGACTCCATTTTCGTTCCATTGGCACAATACTTGGATAAGGTGCTTCAGCCAATTGTGATAGGTTTGGATTCGTATATTAGGGATATTTCCTGTTTCCTTGATAGACTGAGAGGAGTTGGGGACATAGACAGCGATATTCTTTTGGTCACGCTTGACATCGAGAGCCTCTACACCTCCATCCCACATGATGGGGGTGTGGAGGCTGTAGACTGGTATGTGATGACTCACCTTGATCTCTCTGATGGACAACGGAAATTCCTCCTTGATCTGTTGAGGATCGTATTGCATTACAATTATTTTCGATTTGAGGATAGTTTTTATGTACAACAGAGGGGAACTGCGATGGGGTCGAGCGTGGCCCCGTCCTATGCAAATCTTTTTATGGGTTTGTTTGAGGAGTCATTTGTTTATACGGATGTACTTTTCCGCCAGCACGTGAAGTGCTGGTGGAGGTACATTGACGATATTTTTTGTTTGTGGGCGGGCCACGTTCGACTCTAGATCAATTTCTTTGTTCCCTCTCTGAGCGATGTCCTGCAATACGCCTTACAGCTCATGTCGATACACAGAGGGTTTCCTTTTTGGATACAGTAGTCTATAAGGGGGGATCGGGGTTGAGTACTGATTTATACACTAAAATTACGGATAGGAATTCAGTCCTCCACTATTCTAGTTTCCACCCCACTCAGATAAAAAATTCCATCCCAGGCAGTCAATTTAACCTCCCTGGCGGTAAGCCCGTGCTGAGCACGGGCTATGCCGCCGGGAGGCACCGCTCAGGCCCCGCTGGGCCGATTTGCATAATTTTTTTTTTGCTGCACGCAGCTAGCACTCGGAGGGGCTGGGGGGATGCCGCCGAGCAGCGGCTATCATGTAGCGAGACCTCGTCTCGCTACATGAAAAAAAAAAAAATTAAAAACGTATTTGCTGCCCCCTGGCGGATTTTTACAAACCGCCAGGAGGGTTAAGAGAGTAACCAGAATTGTTCCGGAGGGAACAAACCGGGAAGTCCAGTTAACTAAAATGAAACAGAAATTTAGACAGAGAGGCTACCCTGCCCATACATTCTATGCTTCCAACAGAAAGAGTAGAGCTAGAGACAATGCATTCCGTATGCCTTTCGTTTCCACCTTCAACACATGCAGTACACAGATCACAAATGTGATCCGGAAGCACTGGCACTTGTTGAGGGAGGCCTTCCCAAGGGCCCCAGAGTTCCGGTACCCTCCGTTGTCATCTTTTAAAAAAGCACCCACAATTAGGGATAAATTAGTCCATACTAGGTCCATAACATGGAAACCCAGGGAGGGCAGAAAGGGTACATACAGTACCCTTGTCTTAGCTGCCATTTGTGTAGTTCTATCATCAAAGGAGAGGTCTTCAGACATCCTTCCAAGGGCACACCATTTACTATTAGAGAGCATTATGATTGCAACTCGACGTTTGTAATTTATTTACTTAAATGCCCCTGTGGTCTGTCCTATGTGGGCAAAACCACTAAGGCTCTCAAAGTGAGACTTTCGTCTCACAAGTCAGCCATCAGGAATGGTGATAGAACACAGGTGGTGGCAAGGCATTTTGCTGAAGCTGGGCATAATGTTTCACAGCTAAGGGTCCAGGTTATTGATGGGGTTCCAATTGGATGGGGGGGTGGGCGTGATCGTGACAAAGAACTATCTAGACGAGAAGCCTTTTGGATTAGGAAATTAAGGGTTTTGGGGAATGGAGGCCTTAACCTTGATTATGATTTGTCCTTCTGCATCTAAAATATGCCAATGTCTAAGTGGCATTGATTTCTCTTTCTTGGTTATATGTTTTATTATGTTTTTAGTCACAACTATATTTATCAGTAGCTGGTGTTAAGCGTTTGGATATTCATTTGGCAGCGTTAATTGAGATGTCAAGTGGGATATCCGTATCCCTGTATTATGCCCTGTGGGAGCCGCTGTGCTGGAGAGTGACTGTGTTGCATTGCATGGTTGCTGTAGCAACCATGCTGTTTTAGTTACAATGGGGGAGTGGTCTTTGATCCCTCCTCCACATAACCTATGTATCGCCCTCATGCATGCTGTACCCTTTGTGTCAAGCCGCATGACGTATTGGGAGGTGGGTCTCCCATGACGCGTATTATTGGCCGCCGTACTGACCTCTTTGTTCAGGGATTGGCTGGTGGTATGCGAGCCTCACATTGGCCCGTTCGGAGGACTTGTCTTATGCTGACTTTTAGTGTCAGCGATAGGCAGGCAGTGTGCAGATTGCCTATTGGCCCTCTGGGGGAGCGTGGTGACGTTTACACAGTCCGCGTACGGCCATTCTGGCGTACGCGGATTGGTTATTTCAATTCAACGCGGATGCAGCGATTGGTGGATGACGGAGACTGTTGATTGGCTGGTGACAGCAATACAGTTTTGGGTCTCTTCCGCTGCGGCGACACAGTCGGGGTTTCTCTGGAGCACGGCGGTTCGTGCAGGGATGATGAGGTGACCTTTTGAGACGATTTGGTGAGAATTTTGATATGTTTATTTCTCCTTTTTCTTGACAGTGGGAGTGGCTTTAGCTGAGGGGTGGGATTAGGTGTTTTTTTACACAGTTCCCCATCAGGTCCTCTATGCTGGAGCGGTGCTGCCATTGGAGGATTCAAACGCTGACCACTGATAGGCTGCTGTAATGTATATATTGGGTGGTGGCTGGTGGATACACGTATTGCAGCTTTTGACAACTTGATAAAGAGCGTATCAGCTCGAAACAGCGGTCTGTCGTTGTAAGCGCTGCTTTTAATTGATGTAATCAATAAAGAGACAAACCTTTATATTGGAGGTGCCTGCTTCTGGTGGATTTCCTTACAGCATGTAAACAAGGATTTAAATCACATCCTCCTCCTCCTCTCTCCACACACTTCACACACACACCGATCCTTCCTCCATCTTACAGGGAGTGCCCGAATCACTAGAAATGTCCAGCCTACTATTGCCCTGCACTCACAGGACAGGGGTCCTGCCTACTTCATTTGCCCAGCCAATGGACATTAATACAGGACACACGTGGGACTTCCTTATAGCGTGCAGTAACATGATTGGAGAAGAGCAGGTGAATTAAATGGAGGAGAGCTCATTCTGCACTCTCTCCTCTGGCTGGATCACAACACATTCTGGCCACCCACGTGCAGGGAAGCCTGATCATCTCTGGAGGTGGCGGCATCAGCTCGATAAGGCCTCAGCTGGCATCACCACAGAAAGTGAAGGAGTTAATTGTCCCACCGTGCGCTTTCCAGCCCAAGGCATGTGTGACATGACGTAAGCATCCTGCAGACGCCGGCATTAGCTCCGATCCTGAACGAAGCCTGTATCACCGCTACACTCCTCTCTGGTCACTCGGGGGCATAGTACAAGGTGAAACTGGACACACAAACAGCCATACTAAGTTGGTGACTCACATATAAGCCAAGGGGGGGGGGGGGGGACTTTTGAGCACATTTTTTAGAGTAAAAAATTTGGCTTATACGCAAGTATATACTGTAGTAGATTCTATGTGTAATATTGTGATGAAATATCTGTTATATTATTAGCATCATTATCGAGTTGACTAGCTGGCTGTATTTACAATTTTGTTAACTATGTTTTGCTTAATTTCAAGGGTCATAAAGGTCTGGAAGGTCCAAAAGGAGAAATTGGAGCAGCGGGAACAAAGGTAAGTGAGACAACTTAATACATATTCTAATGCATTTATTTAGTATATATATATATATATATATATATATATATATATATATATATATATATATATATATATATATATATATATATATATGCACCATTACAACTGAAAATAGTCAAAGAGTGGTCTGGGTAGATTATCTTTTACATCTTTAGAATAATAAACTAGCGCGACTTAATGACATCGCCGTGCACACTGCATGTGCTAGTGGCAGCGTAGCGTGCATAACTAAGCAATGGTTGATGCTTACAAAAGCCACGCGGTAGTGATGCATCGCTACCGTGATACTTCACTGGCATGGCAGCTACTGTGTTAATTAACAGTTAATTAACAATGCCGGGCCGCCACTGGAGGATAGTGGAGGAAAGCGGGGCTTACACACATGCTTCCTTCCCTCCACCGCTCACTCTGCCAGCGATACTCAGACCAGTGACATGGACGGTGTCACATGGTCCTGCGTTGGGCTGACTTTGTGCAGCAGATATTTGGCCAATTTGCTCTTTCACTGGTGCCATAGGAACAGGCACAACAGCGCTGGCAGGCCTGAAAACGCTCCCCACCCCTACCTCCACACGAGTTGTCCTTAGCAACAGCAAGGCTACACCAAGGAAGTGACATAGTTGATGACTGGCTGTGTGTATCTGCACACCTCCTGAGACAGCCCCACATTGTGCATGCTAATAGGGGGGCAGCACAAAATGCATATAGAGCATCAGGCAACTGGACACACATACCTGCCTCATGGATGGACATTTACAGGGCGTTGGCTGGTGACACCTCATGGTCGGGAACAAACTGCAGACCCACAGGTATTTAACCTGGAGCCTCAATAGAGCAATTCAGCTCTGACTGGGCCTGTTGCTGCTGGGAGTTTTGGTGAGGAGATGTTCTAAATATTATTTATATTTCATGCATTGTACACTGTGTTTGTAAGATCTCGACGCTTATGGTGGCAGAATGCCGAGAACCACGCTGAGGCTCAAGTCTCTTGGTTTTAGCGAAGCTCTGATGTCAGTGGAGCGCATGACGCTCAGTTCCCATTGGCTAACCGGTGGACGCATCCTCAGTACGCGCTCCACCGCTATAAAGAGTTATGGCGTGTATGCACGGCGTGTCAGCTCACTTGCTGACAAGCCGCTGGATGATTGGTTACTTTTGGATTCCTTTTAGTTGATTGGTTAGTCTTCGTATAAATGTTAGGTGAGCGCCCTCTGTCATCGCCCGTGAGAGCCTCTGCTGGGCTTGTTGCTGAGACTGTGCTCACAACTGTTGATCTTGTGCCGACTTTGTCTGTATCTTGACCAAGCTTATTTTCAGATTGATCTCCTGTTGCCGACTCCTGTTTTTTCCTGACCACGCTGTCTATTGGATTACCTGTTGCTGACTCTGCCTTGTCCCTGGAATTCCCTGATTTCTGTCTGGATCGTCCTCTGCTTGTTTAACCACTTAATGACAACCAGACTTATAAAAACGTCCTGCTAGAGCCTCTTAATGGCTCCAGGGCATTTTTATAAGTCAAGCAGTGCTGCTGCCGCTGTGCGTTCCCGTGCACATGAGATTAGTGAGAAAAAAAAAAAACACCATAGAAAAAATACACCTTTATTTCCAAATAATATATTGTCACCATACTATGTACTAAGGGCATAATTAAATTGTTGTGATAACCATGACAAATAGGCAGATAAAAGGTGTGGGTTTTATGTACAGTAGTAGTGTTTATATTAAAACTATAGGGGATGAAATTGGAAAAATAGTATATTTTTTCAATTTTTCCTTGTTTTTCCCTTTAAAATGCATAGAAAATAAAGTAATTACTGAAAACAAATATCGACCCCAAAAAGCCTAATTGGTGGTGAAATAAACAAGATATAGATCCTTTCATTGTGATTAGTAGTGATTAAGCTATTGGCAAATGAAAGGGATGAGCACTGAAAGGTGAAAATCGCTCTTGTCCGTTAGGGTAAAATCCGCTTTGGGGTAAAGTGGTTTATGGACTATTCTTATGAACTCTGCCTGGACTGAATCGGATTGTACTGACCACGTCTTCTGGAAAGTGTGCATCTATCACCATCCTGCTATTCCCTGGCTATCGTCTGGACTGCCTCCAAACACCAGGCCTCAGGTGACTATATCTGAGTTACACTGCATATTATTCTTACCCTTGTTTGGTGAATACTATCTGTCAATCTGTATGCTACATCTGCCTGTAGGGTATTATAGAATTGTATTAGGTAGGAGTTTATGCAGGTGTTATGGGCTGGGCTATGGGTCAGTCACATGAGCATATAGCCTGACCTATAGTCATTGACCGGGTAAGCCTGACAGTATCATGGGCCATATCTCCCCATTCTAAAAGATGAAAAAACGGGGATCTCTACCATGGAGGAATTACAAAATCAAATACTGCTTCTCACAGGGGCTGTTAATGCCCTCACGGAACAAGTATCTGCTCAACAGGTACAACTAACTCAATTGGCCAGTGCCACACCACATGCTCAATTACCTGCTCCTGCTATGACTCTTCCTGTTTCTCCACTTAGAACACCTATGAATCCAAAAATGCCTATTCTGGAGAAATTTTCTGGCGACAGATCTCAATTCAGTAATTTCATAAATAACTGTCATATTTCAACGTTCATTCTCAATCCTCTGGTTCTGATCCTCAAAGAGTGTCTTTTGTTATCTCCCTGTTGCAATGGGATCCACAGTCTTGGGCCTATGGCCTGAACATGAAGCTCTGGCCTCAGTGGTTAACTTGTTTAAAGCCATGGCTTTCTTGTACTCTGATCCTGATGTTACCTCTACTGCAGTACAGAAATTAAGAAACTTGCGACAAGGTCGTCACACTGTTGAAGAATATGCTACAGAATTCAGGCGATGGGCTGTCTCAACTGCTTGGAATGATTCCGCTCTCATGGACCAATTTCTGTTTGGATTTTCTGATATTGTTAATGATATCCTTGTCCATCATCCTGTGCCTTCCTCTCTTGAAGAAGCTATTACTCTGGCAATCAGGGTTGACAGGTGATTCAAACAACGTCGCCAGGGATGATCTCACATATCTCTTTCTGCAACCACTTCTTCCAGTAATAATAATAATAATAATAATAATGTTACAACTACTACTGAGGAACCTATGCAATTAGAAGTTTCTGAACTCTCCTTGGCAGAGAGAAATCTGAGAAAAATTGAAAAGTTATGTTTCTATTGTGGAGAGCCTGGACATGTAGTTCAATCTTGCCGCCCCCCCCCCCCCCCCAAAAAAAAAAGGAAAACTCCAATGCTTAGCTGGAGTGAAGTGGAGAGAATCCAGTTAAGCAGTCAAAATTTCTCTCCAGAGAATAATCTCATCATGTTACCTGTTGCCATTATTTAAGATGAAATGGTGTATAATTGCCAGGGCTTAATCGATTGTGGGGCTGTAGGCAAATTCATGGACATTTTCTTAGTGGAAACGTTATCGGTACGCATCACTACAGTTGATGATACCGTGTTACAAGACCAAAGATTAAGATTATCAAATAAAGTTACCTTGCAGGTAGGGGCTCTCCATTTTGAAGTCATGAAGTTCTATTGTTTGAAATTACCTTCTTATCCAATCATTCTTGGGTTATCATGGTTAAGAAAACATAACCCAGTGTTTGATTGGCAATATGGTCAGCTGATCAGCTGTTCTACTCAGTGTAACAATGAATGTTTACAAAAAGTGGTGTTATCTTGTACAAAACTCATTGAACAAACATTTCCTCATGTGTATCAGGAATTTGCTCATGTGTTTGCTCCAAAAGCAGCTGATGTGTTACCTCCTCATAGACCATATAAGTGTGCTATTGAGTTTATCTCTGTTAGTATGCCTCCTCGTGGTCGGCTGTACAATCTGACTAGACCAGAGGAGCAGGTCATGAGGGAGTATATCCAGGAAAACGTTCAGAAGGGGTTCATCAGAACCTCTTCCTCAACAGCTGGTGCAGGATTCTTTTTTGGGGAGAAAAAAGATGGTGGTTTAAGACCCTGTATTGATTATAGAGGGTTAAACAAGGTTACTGTAAAAAAATTGTTACCCTTTACCCTTGATTGATGATCTGTTCTCTCAGGTTGTAGGGGCTAAGATATTCTCTAAATTAGATCTCAGAGGTGTCTTTAACTTTATTTGTATCAGAGAAAATTATGAATGGAAAACAGCCTTTAATACTAAAGATGGTCATTATGAATATCTGGTTATGCCCTTAGGGTTATGTAACACTCCTGCAGTTTTTCAACATTTTGTTAATGGTGTATTTCGTGACTTCCTGGGTAAATTTATGGTGGTGTATTTAGATGATATCTTGATATATTCTTCCTTCTTATCTGAACACCATGACCATGTAAGAAAAGTGTTAATTAAATTTAGAGAAAATCGATTGTACGCTAAGCTGTAGAAATGCATTTTTTTAGATCAATCAAGTCGCATTTTTGGGGTATGTAATCTCTGATACACTTGACCATGGATCAGGAGAAGGTCAAAGCTGTATTAGAGTGGCCTCAGTTAAACAGCCTTAGAGCCCTGCAACGTTTTTTGGGATTTGCCAATTTTTATAGGAAATTTATCAGTAATTTCTCTGGCAAAGTTGCTCCTCTCACTGATCTTAAAAAAAAAAAAAAGGGACTGACCCATCTAATTGGAGTCCTAAGGCTGTTGCGGATTTTGAGAAATTAAAAACAAGCCTTCTGTTCAGCCAGACATTAAAAAATTTAAAATATTTGGTTCACCCAGACATTAAAAAATCGTTTATTGTCGCATCTGAGGTGGGAGTTGGTGCTGTTTTTCCTCAGTTTTCTGGAAGTCCTGAACACCTACACCCATGTGCGTTTTTCTCTCGGAAATTCTCTCCTGCTAAGAGAAATTATGATATTGGTAACGGAGAGCTATTAGTTATCTAATTAGCTCTAGAAGAATGGAGGCATTTGTTGGAAGGTGCAGAAAATCCTGTGACAATTTACACTGATCATAAACATCTTGAGTACATTGAGAATGCCAAGCCCGTCGGACATTATTTTTCTCTAGGTTTAAACTTTGAATTACTTATAAACCTGGTTCAAAAAACATCAAGGCTGATGCCTTGTTAAGATGTTTTCTGAAAGAAAATAATGATATGGATTCTGTATCCATAATTCCTAAGAAGTGTATCATTTCTGTTTGTAAATCTTTCCAACCAGTTGCTCAAAGCTCAAGACCAGGCACCAAAAGATAACCCCCCTGGGAAAATGTTTATTCCTGATGAATTACAAGAAAAGGCTTTTGAACAATTTCATGCAGACAAGTCTGTAGGTCATAATGGGGTTTAAAAAAACATTGAGCTTCTCAGGAGGGATGTTTGGTGGCCCTCTCTTAGTAAAGATGTGAAAACTTTTGTGAAATCATGTTCTGTTTGTGCTCAAAGTAAGGTGACACGTTCTGCACCTCAGGGTACTTTGTTACCTTTGCCCATTCCTGAAAAACCTTGGTCTCATGTATCCATGTATTTTGTGGTTGATCTCCTCTTTCCCAAGGTAAAACTGTAATTTGGGTAGTAGACAGATTTAGTAAGATGTCACATTTTGTACCTCTTCCTAAACAGCCTTCAGCCAAAGAATTAGCCCAGATTTTTGTTGAAAATATTTTCAAAATCCATGGGTTCCTGAAAACATTTATTCAGATTGAGGGGTGCAATTTGTTTCCAAGTTCTGGTGTGCTTTTTGTGATAAAATGGGAGTCTCTTTGTCATTTTTTTTCTGGCTTTCATCCTGAGTCTAATGGGCAAACTGAGAGAATGAACCAGTCATTGGAACAATATGTGATGACCCGGCTTAGCCCGGGTATGTATTTGGCTGGTGTTGGCTCCGCCCACTTTTTCTAACCCTAACACACAAACACTCAATGACCAAGTTTGTGAGCTTTGGCATCAATAATTTGTATATTCCCATAGAAATTAAACAAATCAGATTGGCTGTTTGAGACTCTGCCCCTCTCCAACATTTGAAGCCCAGTCACCCAATGACCACCTGTAGCAGGTTTGAGGCATCTGCTATTAACAGTGTAAAAATGGCAACAATTTAAATATTCCCCTTGAAAATCAACAGGTGAATTTTGATTGGCTATTATAGGCTCCACCCGGAATATTAATCTCAGTCACCCAGTAACCATCTGGGCAAAGTTTGAGAGCCCTGCTATTAACAGTGTAAGAAGGCTTGTAGTTTATATTTTCACAGTGAAATTTTGTTTTTGGCTCTGTCCACTTTTTGTAGCCTGGACACACAGTCACTCACTGACCAAGTTTGTGAGCTTTTGGGTCCTTGGCATCAAAAACAAATCTAATTGGCTGTTTGTGGCTCTGCCCCCTTTCTTAATTTAAACCCCAGTGACCCAATGACCAACTGTACCAGGTTTGAGGCTTGTGCCATTCCCATTGCAAGAATGGCAGCAATTGTAATATTCCCCTTGAAATCAACAGGTGAATATTGATTGGCTTTTTAGGCTCCACTTTTCTGAATATTAATCCCATTCACCCAGTAACCAACTGTGCAAAGTTTGAGAACCCTGCCATTAACAGTGAAGAAGGTTGCAGTTTACATTTTCCCAGGGAAACCTGTCTTTGACTCCGTCCAGTTTTTGTAACCTTGACACACAGTCAATGACCAAGTTTGTGAGCTTTCGGGTTCCTGGCTTTAAAATTGTGTGAATGAAAGCAGTTTATCCAGCAAAGAAATCTGATTGGCTTTTTGTGGCTCCACCCCTTTAGTGAATGTGAACCCCAGTCACAACCACCAGTAACGCCGCGGTGGATTGCTCAGGCCCTGGTGGGCCGATTTGCATAATTTTGTTTTAAAACATGCAGCTAGCACTTTTCTAGCTGTGTGTTTTCCCGATCGCCGCCGATCCGCCGCTACCCGCTGCAAAAGAGCCCCCCCCCCGCACAGACCCCTTGCGCAGCCTGGCCAATCACCGCCAGGCTGCGCTATGGGGTGGATTGGGACTCCCCCTGAGATCATGACGTTGATGACGTCAGTCCAATCATCGACATGGCGACGGGGGAAGCCCTACGGGATTTCCTGATGGGTATTAATGCCGGCGGCGATCGGAAGGGTGGGAGGGAGAGAGCAGAGAATCATGTAGCTAGCGCTAGGGTAGCTACATGAAAAAAAAAATTAGGACAAAAAAAACCCTCCCGCGGCCGTGCGCCGCGCATAATCAAAACGCCAGGGAGGTTGATCATTGATTGTAGCAGGTTTGAGGCCTCTGCCATTAATAGTGTAATGCTACATACACACTTGAAAGATAAATGAAAGATATCAGACCAATTTTACCCCCTTCCATGTAGTATGAGAGCCACACCTACACAGTCTATTCTATTGTGCTGAACTCCCCATCAGATAAACATCTCTGCAAGATGCTGGACACAAAGATGCCCGTACACATTCAAAAGATCATTATCTGCAAAAGATCTGTTCCTGCAAAAGATCCATTCTTGCAAAATGCATTAATAGTGTATGATGTCTGCAGATCCTCATACACACCTTGTTTAACAGACATTTATCTGCAGATCATCTGCAAAATCAGATCCACCAGGATGGATTTTCAGATCTGCAGATGATTGTCAGATATGCAGATGAAGTCTGTTAAACAAGGTGTGTATGAGGATCTGCAGATATCATAGACTATGCATGCATTTTGCAGGGATGGATCTTTTGCAGGAACAGATCTTTTGCAGATAATGATCTTTTGAATGTGTAAGGGCATCTTTGTGTAGAGCATCCTGCAAAGATTTTTATCTGATGGGGAGTTCAGCTCAATAGAATAGACTGTGTAAGTGTGGCTCTCATACTTCATTGAAGGGGGTAAAATTGGTCTGATATCTTTCATTTATCTTTCAAGTGTGTACACACCATAAGAATGGCAGCAGTTGCAATATTCCCCTTGAAAATCAATAGGTGAATTTTGATTGGCTGCTGTAGGCTCCACCTACTTTTCTGATTATTATTCCCAGTCACCCAGTGACCAACTGTGTCAAGTTTGAGAACCCTGCCATTAACATTGTGAGAAAGGCTGCAGTTTATATTTTCCCATGTAAAAAAAGTTAGTTGTTTTTGGCTCCGCTCACTGTTTCTAACCTTGACATACAGTCATTAAATTACCAAGTTTATGAGCTTTGGGGTCCTTCGCATCAATAAGTTGCATTTTTTCCATTGAAATTAAACAAATCTTACTGGCTGTTTGTAGCCCGGCCCCTTTTCAGAATTTAAAGAGAATCTGTACTCTAAAATTCTTACAATAAAAAGCATACCATTCTATTCATTATGTTCTCCTGGGCCCCTCTGTGCTGTTTCTGTCTCTCCCTGCTGCAATCCTGGCTTGTAATTGCCATTTTTATCCAGTGTTTACAAACAAAAGACATAGCAAGTGATAGGCTCAGTGTGTTAGTCATACAGAGTGTGCAGGGGGCCTGGAGAGGGTGTGTATAGCTTCAATCCAACCACAAGCAGCACAGCACATTCCAGCCTGACTGCCTCAGCCCGACAGAGCCGACAGAGGAGAGAAGATTAGATCATATAACAGAGATAATACAGCCACTGGGCAATTAGGAAAGGCTGCAGTTAGACAGAGCACATTAGAACAGGTATTGGAACTTATAGGATAGAAGAAATAAGGATGAAAATTCCCAGTGACTGACTGTACCAGATTTCAGGCATCTGCCATTAAGAGTATGAGAATGGCAACAATGTAAATATTCCCCTTGAAAATCAATAGGTGAATTTTAATTTGCTGTTGTAGGCTCCACCTACTTTCCTGAATATGAATCCCATTAATCCAGTGACCAACTGTGTGAAGTTTGAGAACCCTTCCAATAACAGAATGACTGAAATCAATCTAACAAATCTGATTGGCTGTTTGTGGCTTCACCCCCTTTAGTGAATTTGGACCCCAGTCACCCAATGACTGACTGTAGCAAGTTTGGAGCCTCTGCCATAAACAGTGTAAGAATGGCAGCAGTTTAAATAGTCCCCTTGAAAATCAATAGGTGAGTTTTAATTGGCTGCTGTAGGCTCCACCCACTTTCCTGAATCTTCATCTCATTCACCCAGTGACCAAGTGTGGCAAGTTTGAGAACCCTGTAATTAACAGTCTAAGAATGGCTGCAGTTTACATTTTCCCATTTAAAAGGAATGGCTGAAATTTGATTGGCTGTTTTATGCTCCACCCACTTTTCCTGAATTTGTAACCCCAGCCACCAAGTGACCAACTGTGCCAAGTGTGGGGACTCTGGCTTCATTACTGTGAGAATGGCAGCCTTTTACATTTTTTCCATTGACATGAATGGGTGAAATCTGATTGGCTGTTTGTAGCTCCGCCCAGGTGTGCAGGGGGACGCGAGACCCCCAGAACATATCATCCCAGGTAGTAAGGGATCTGTATACCAAGTTTCGTTGAAATCGGTCAAGGTGTTTTCGAGTTATCGCGGCACACACATACATACGATTTTATATATATAGATTGTCAAGAAGATTGTGTTCAGTTTTTGCCATTTGCTGAATTTGCTATGAACAATCAGGTTAATAGTTCTACCAAGATGTCTCCTTTCCAGATTATTTATGGTTTCAACCCCAAGTTCAATGCACTTTCTGGTATTTCCAATCTTCCTGAGTTAGTGGAATGGTCCTCAAGGTGTAACCAAATTTGGAAACAAGTACAGAATAATATCAGGAATGCTGTAAAGACCCAGAAATTGTTCTATGACATGCACAGAACTGTTGAACATTAATTTGTACCTGGAGATTTAGTTTGGGTTCCTGCAAAACAGGTTCATGCTAATTTAGCTATAAGAAAATTTGATGAAAAGAACCTTGGGAAACCCAGGTTGGAGTGTCCAGAGTCCACTCCTAAGGGAGGGGGTACTGTACGATCTCACCGCTCATGGCCGCAGAACTCCGAGAACCACGCTGAGGTGCAAGCCTCTGGGTCTCAGAGGAGCTCTGATGTCAGTGGAGCGCATAACGCTCAGTTCCCATTGGCTAAGCGGCGGACGCGTCCTCAGTATGCACTCTGCCGCTGTAAACAGTGACAGCGTGTATGCACGGCGTGTCAGCTAACACCGCTGGATGATTGGTTATTTTTGGAAAGTGTGTATCTATCACCAGCCTACTATTCCCTGGCTATCATCTGGACTGCCTCCAAACACAAGGCCTCAGGTGACTATATCGGAGTTACACTGCATATTATTTTTACCCTTGTTTGGTGAATACTATCTGTCAATCTGTATGCTACATCTGCCTGCAGGGTATTGTAGAATTGTATTAGGTAGGAGTTTATGCAGATGTTACAGGCTGGGCTATGGGTCAGTCACATGAGCATATAGCCTGACCTATAGTCATTGACCAGGCAAGCCTGACAGCGTTCACTTTCTGACGAAGCCCTTTCGGTGTGAAACATGTTGAAGTTTGTGTCCGTGTAAATATCTGCACCCTATATGTTATTCTCACAGTTTAGTTACAGCAACTGAGCTTAGTCAGCAGAATATAGTGCCCGAGTGACAGGTATTACCATATATAAAAAGACATTAATGCAGCTGGTTAGGCAGGTCTGACCAAGGTCAAACCTGCCTAACCAGCTGCATTAATGTCTTTTTAGTCCCACACGTGTGTGAGTTAGCTACACCCCTCCCTGACTGCAGACCTACAGGAAGATGGTGGATCAGCAAGGACCTGAACACATGTGTGGGTTACCAGTATCTTCTATATGACTGATACAGACAGGACTTGACAAACAAACATATCTATTGCTAATTAAGTATATGTTTATTTTAAGTACTATACAGAGCTGTCCTTAGGATCTCACTTTACAAGTTGGTTTATTATGTCAAAGGAAAATGTAATGCTTTAGCGAAGTATGAGCAGCAAACAGGGCTGCTTGGCAGATGCAAATCATGCAAAACTCTCTGCCCACTCCACTCCACTCCAAAGGAAATAAATACGTCAGCCTTCATGTTAGTTGTCCTTTGAAAAGGGTGCAGTATTAACATCAATGCAAATCTTTTCTCTATTGGCCCCAGGTGTATAAAAAGGGTGCTGCCTTGATATAAAACAATTATATTGATTGTAAAAGGGTTCAGCGAAAGTATATAACAACTGTATTGCTTGTTATCTTTAACTTTCATTACCATACCAAATTTGTAGATTACAACAACCTATTATTTAACAAATAATCACTTCTAAAACTGTATAATCTATATATATATAAAATCGGATGTATGTGTGCGTGTATGTATGTATGTATGTATGTATGTGTGTATGTATTTGCCGCGATAACTCGAAAATGCCTTGACCGATTTCAACGAAACTTGGTATACAGATCCCTTACTACCTGGGATGATATGTTCTGGGGGTCTCGCGTTCCCCCTGCACACCTGGGCAGAGCTACAAACAGCCAATCAGATTTCACCCATTCATGTCAATGGAAAAATGTAAGAGACTGCCATTCTCACAGTAATTAAGCCAGAGTCCCCACACTTGGCACCAGGAAGGCTCGAATGTACCAAAATTCGATTTGGGTACATTCGAATTCAGGTCAGGGTAAAATTCGGATTCGGTTGCAAACGCCGAAATTCGGTTCGGATTGGGTTCGGGATTGGTAACAAAATTCAGTAAAAAATGAGTGTTCGTGAATTCGGATGCATTTTTTTAAAAAGGGAAATCACATTTAAATAGGTGTAATTAAAAAAAAAAAAATGTGATGGAAAACTTTTTTTCTGCATTTCTTGTTTATTCCGTCTTCACCTTCTTCTTTTTGTTCTCTCCATCTTTTTCTTCACCGTCTTCTTTTTCTTCTGTTTTACCATCTTCTTTCTCGTCATCAATCATTACTATTATCTTCATCATCTTCTTCTTCACTGGCATCTGGTTCTTTAAGTTCTTCTTCTTCACCTGGTTCATCTTCAATTGGTTTTTCATCTTCTTCACCTGGTTCTTCTTTGTCTTCTTATTCTCCTTCTTCTTCATCATCTGGTTCTTCTTCTTCTTCATCATCATTATCATCATCATCATCATCATCATCATCATCATCTAGTTCTTCTTCACCTGGTTCATCTTCTTCTTCACCTGGTTCTTCTTCTTCTTCACCTGGTTCTTCATCATCATCTTCTTCACCTGGTTCTTCTTCTTTTTCACCTGGTTATTCTTCTTCTTCACCTGGTTATTCTTCTTCTTCACCTGGTTATTCTTCTTCACCTGGTTATTCTTCTTCTTCACCTGGTTATTCTTCTTCACCTGGTTATTTTTCTTTTTCTTCACCACCACCATCTTTTTTTTTTGTTTTGTGTTCATATTCTTCCTCTTGAACCCAACTTAATGTTTTTTCCCTTACAGAACTCTACTGTTGTACAATTTTATCTTCAACACCAGCATAGCTATATTTGTGGCGTAATAGCTAGTGGCGCATGGCAGCAGGCAATGTATTCTGTGGACCCTGGCGGTGGGAACACAGACAGCAGGAGGATAAATACAGCAGCAGCAGCAGCAGGAGGAGGAGTGACGTGTGGCAGCAGGCAATGTAACGGGGCCATGGTACTTAGCATTGGTACCACGGCTGTAAATAAACAGCAAGATCAGGAGGAGGTTCCGGACAGCAGTCGTGAAGCCCACATTGTGTCCAATGCACAACTGGGACAGCACAGTTTTCAACCAAGACACCTCAGAATTTTTTTTTTACAACAGTATATAGCTATTGCAGTGGCGTAATAGCTAGTGGCGCATGGCAGCAGTGCATAACTCTGTGGACCCTGGCGGTGGGAACACAGACAGGCAGGAGAATAAATACAGCAGCAGCAGAAGCAGGAGGAGGAGTGACGTGTGGCAGCAGGCAATGTAACAGGGCCATGGTACTTAGTGTTGGCACCACGGCTGTAAATAATAAACAGCAACAGCAGGAGGTTCCGGACAGCAGTCGTGAAGCCCACATTGTGTCCAATGCACAACTAGGACAGCACAGTTTTCAACCCAGACACCTCAGATTTTTTTTTACAACAGTATATAGCTAATGCAGTGGCGCAATAGCTAGTGGCGCATGGCAGAAGCTCATAACTCTGTGGACCCTGGCGGTGGGAACACAGACAGCAGGAGGATGAAAATCAGCAGGAGGAGGAGGAGTGACAAATGGCAGCAGGCAATGTATTCTGTGGACCCTGGCGGTGGGAACACAGACAGCAGGAGGATGAATACAGCAGGAGGAGGAGTGATGTGTGGCAGCAGGCAATGTATTCTGTGGACCCTGGCAGTGGGAACACAGACAGCAGGAGGATAAATACAGCAGCAGCAGGAGGAGGAGTGACGTGTGGCAGCAGGCAATGTAACGGGGCCATGGTACTTAGCGTTGGTACCACGGCTGTAAATAAACAGCAACAGCAGGAGGTTCCGGACAGCAGTCGTGTAGCCCACATTGTGTCCAATGCACAACTGGGACAGCACAGTTTTCAACCCAGACACCTCGGAATTTTTTTTTTTTAACAACAGTATATTGCTATTGTAGTGGCTTAATAGCTAGTGGCGCATGGCAGCAGTGCATAACTCTGTGGACCCTGGCGGTGGGAACACAGACAGCAGGAGGATGAAAATCAGCGCGGCGTAATATGTTGGCGCTTTATAAATACAATAAATACATAAATTCATAAATTCATAAATAAATACAGCAGCAGCAGGAGGAGGAGTGACGTGTGGCAGCAGCAGGCATGTCACGGGCCATGGTACCTAGTGTTAGTACCACAGCAACTAAAGAAAAACCAGGCCAAATTATCAGGACCCAGGGACTGAAGGTGGATGTCAAAGAATAATTCCCAGGCACCTCATGTCCTCCTCTCGCCGACAACAGGTGCCAGGAACGTGCCTTCAATCCAGGCCTGGTTTATCTTAAGGAATGTGAGCCTGTCCACGCCCTCTGGGGACAGACGAGAGCGCTTCTCGGTGACCACACCACTGGCCGCACTGAAGCACCTCTCGGACAGCACGCTGGAAGGGGGGCAAGCCAATACATTCAGGGCGTACTGCGCCAGCTCACTCCAGATGTGCAAGCACTCCACCCAGTACTCCATGGGATCCACAGGCTCTGCACTGCCGGTGTCAAGCCCACTGAAGGACCCCGTGTAGTCGGCCACCCTCCGGGTCATGCGCTGGCTGTGACTTTGAGAGGAGGTGGCCGCTGCAAGCATCTCATCAGTTGGCTGCTCTACCGTCATGTAGAGAGCCTTAGTCAATGACAGCAGGTCTCCTGGGCGACTGACGCTGCTGCTGGCCGCAGGCACCGACCGCTGTGCTGGCTGGGCAGGGACAGAGGGGGGAAAAGGCTTCCTCCAATCGCCGAACAAGGATCTCCTGCAACTCCCTTGTTCGCTGCTCGCGGTCTGTAGCTGGCAGAAACTAAGCCCACCTCCCCCTCAGCCGTGGGTCCAGGATCATGCTGATGCAGGCGTCCTCCCTCGCTTGCATCTGCTTGACCCTGGAGTCTGTGCACAGGCAGCGCAGCATGTGCGCTGCCATGGGGAACAGGGTGGTCCGTTCAACAGAGGCATCAGGGTCAGCGTCCTCCTCCTCCTCTGGCCCCAGAGCCTCTTCCTCCTCTCTCCACCCTCGCACCACTGCTGCGCTCCTCTGTTCCCCCTCAGCAGCAATGTCCAGCACCTCCAACTCCTCCTCCTCATCCTCCTCTAGGGACTCAAATACCTGTGCAACAGTGGACTGCGCAGGTGGCTGCTGTTCCAGCTGCTTCAGGGCCTCCTCTCCCAAATCCACCAAATCGCCAAGTGCCCTGTCCAGCAGACAAACAAAGGGCACCCACTGGCAGAGGGATACCCATTGTTCGCTGACCAGGTTGGTTCCCTGCAGGAAGGGAGCCAACACCCAGCAGACCTGCTGCATCTGCAACCACTGTGCATTGGAGAGGAGCTGTAGTTTGGTGGTGCCGGCGAGAGTGCCCTCGATGATGTGGCAGTTGACAGCCCTCCTCTGCTCAACCAGCCGCTCTAACGTCGCCAGGGTGGAGTTCCAGCGAGTTGGCACATCGATGACAAGGCGGTGACGTGGCAGGCCCTCGCGCTGCTGGATCTCTGCCAGGTTTGCTGCGGCAGCAGATGAGCGGCGGAAAGTGCGCACAATTTTCCGCGCCGATTTCAACAGCTCCTCCATCCCCTGGTAGGTGCGCAGGAACTTCTGCACCACCAGGTTGAGGACATGGGCCAAGCAGGGGATGTGGGTCAAGTGTCCCCTGCTGATGGCAGTCAGCAGGTTGGTGGCATTGTTGGACACCACCAATCCGACTCGGAGGCCTCTGGGGGTCAGCCATGTCTTCTCCTGCTCCCTCAAGTAGCGGAGCATGTTGGCTGCCGTCAAGCTGTTTTTCCCCAGGCTTTTCATCTCCAGCAGCGCTTGGCAGTGGCGGGCCTTCACGCTGCTGTTCAGACAGGATCGCTTGGCGGCGGGAGCTGCTGGTTCTCCCCTGACCCCGCGCGGTAGCGCCACATACTGGGTGACTAGTGCCGCTGCTGCCGCTGATGTGCCCGTGGGTGGATCTGCTGCTTCCTCGCTCGGGCTTTCCATCAGGCTGACCCAGTGGGCCGTAAAGGACAGATAGCGGTCTGTCCCAAAACGGCTGCTCCATGAATCCATGGTGATGTGGATCCGCGCACTCACGGTGTGATCGAGCACGCGGCCCACGTTCGCCATGGCAAAGCGGTGCAGTGCTGGGATCGCCGTGCGGGAGAAGTAATGGCGACTGGGGACTTGCCACTCCGGGATCCCAACCTGCAGCAACGCTCTCATGTCGCTCCCCTCCTGCACAAAGGAGTATGGCAGGAGCTGGAAGCACATGGCCCGGGCAAGCAACCCGTTCAGCACCCGGATGCGCCTGTGGGCAGGAGGCAGCACCTTGGTCACACCGGGGAATGACTCGCTGAGCAGGGTCTGGCGGCGTTTGCCTGCACGGGAGGATGAGGAGGCCACTGTGGAGGGAGCTGATGAGGCCACTGAGGACTGGCTGCCCAGTGGGGGAACAGTGAGTTGCTGCTGCTGCTGTGCTCCTGCTGCTGCTGCTGGATGGGCAGGAGGGTGGGATGCTGCTGCTGCTGCTGCTGAAATCTGTGCAGTGGCTGTCTGGCTCTGACCACTGCCTGCGCCACTTTGCATCAGCTTCTCCAACTCACTAAAGTCCTCAAAATGTCTACTCTGTAAGTGGGTCTGCAGACACGAGGTACTCAACTTGAGGAGATCGCGACCTCTGCTGAGACTGACACCGCCACTGTTGCAAATTGCACGGGTGACGTCCACTGTGCACTTGGTGAAGTACCGCCAGACTGGGGACTTCAACTTGCTCTTTGAGCTTGAGGGCTGGTGTTTTTTGGTGCCCTTGGAGGATTGTGCCTTTTGTGGTTTGGTTGGAGGTTTGCTGCGGGTGGTAGCGGCTGAAGCAGTAGGCTGTGGCTCCTGCCTTCCACGCCCTGTGCTGGCCGCCTTGCTGCTGCCACGCCTCTGCGCCAGAGATGCCTCCTCCTCCGATGACGAGTTGCCTTCAACCAACTGTGCTGGTGGTACTGGTGGCACATAGGAAGGATCCAGCACGTCATCATCTTCATCCGCAAACATCTCCTGTGAGCCCGCCTCAACCAACTCTACCCTTACATCCCCTGCATCACGCCCTTCCTCCTCAGCACCAACAACAAACTGCTCCACCTCAAACTCCTCCTCCTCGCATGGCCCCATCATATCCACCTCAAACTGCTCCAAAACATCCCTGTAAATGCTCACAGTTTCTGGGGAGAAGAGCGAGCTCAGTGAGGGCAGGCTGGTCGATGGGGTCACCGTGACCATGGCCTCAAGCGGTGGTGGAGGCCTGCTGCGGACCGGAGTGCTGGTGGTGGTGGCACTGGTCTCGCTGGTGCTGGAGGCCTGGCTGGAAACGGTGGCTTGCTGCTCCGCCATCATTTCCACCACAGCCTGCACCTGACTCTCCAGAATAGGCCCGGGGCAACGACCTGTCTCAAAGATGGGTGCAACGCGCTGCTGTTGCGCCTCTGCTCCCTCCTCCACAACTCTGCGGTCAGTGGCTGGTGGTGGACCAGTCCCAGACCTGCTGCTGGCAGTGGCTGCTGCAATGGCGCTGCCTCTCCTGGTGGTGCCTCGCCCTCTACCTCTGCCAGTCATTGTGCAATAATATACAAATACAGTAAAAAAAAATGTAGAAAAGGGCGGGAAAGGGTGTAAACTTTAATAAAGTCTGGGTTGGTGGTGACTTGGTGGTGACTGATGGTGACTGGTGTTGAGTGACAACAAAAAATGAAAGTTTTTATTTTTATTTAAATAGTAGTATTAAATAGTAGTACTACTACTAACAGCAGTAGTGTAGTCTACAGTACAAACTAACTCGTGTGATGGACAGTGACAATTAAAGTCAGTCACACACGGTCAGACGCAATCAATAGGGTCGGGCAGATGACAGTCACAGGTCACATCGGATGCTGGCCTGTGATGTAACTATTATTACACAGTACAGAAGCTAATAAAATCACAGATTAACAGTACTACACAATAAGTAAGTCGTGTGCCAGGCAGTGGGTGACAAAGTCGGTCACACACGGTGGGACCCAATCAATCAATAGTGTCGGGCAGATGACTGTCACAGATCACAACAGATGCTGGCCTGTACACAGTCAGTAACTATTATTGATGACAGTCACAGGTCACAACGGATGCTGGCCTGTGATGTAACTATTATTTATTACACAGTACAGAAGCTAATAAACTCACAGACTAACAGTAGATATTAACTGAACCGGTATAGTAGTACACAGGTAACTAATATATACCTAGTGTACTGCACAATAACTAAGACGTGTGGCAGACAGTTGGTGACAATTAAAGTCGGTCACACACGGTCAGACGCAATCAATCAATAGGGTCGGGCAGATGACTGTCTGTCACAGATTACAACAGGTGCTGGCCTGTACACAGTACGTAACTAACTATTAAATAACACAGTACTGAAGCTAATAAACTAACAGACTTCAGCAGTACAAATTAACTAAACTAGTACTAGTACACAACTAACTATAATCCCTAACCTACCTAAGCTAGTAGTAGGCTAAGCCTACCTAGGCTAGCAGGCCTAACCTGCACACAGACTAACACTAGCCTAGCACAGTATACAGTATATACACTAGCTAACTATAAACAATCAAATTACTATTTAACTATAAATAAGTACAATCCATGTGTTTAGGAGGTGATTAGGAAGCAAAACGCTAGGTTTAGCACAAGAAGCACTTGCTCAGAGACACGCAGCAGCACTGGAGATACTCTCAGTACCGCTCAGTCACACAGCAAGGATGGGCTCCGCAACATGGCCGCCGCCTTATATAGAGGAGGGGAGGGCCAGGCTCCCCTCCTCTGATTGGTTGCTAGGGTTGCCAGGGCCTTGGCTGGAGGACTTCTGATTGGCCCAATGACGTCATCCCCGAATCCGAACCCACCGCATCATCCGACCGAATTCGAGTGCGCATATTCGGGAACCTTTGCATCCGGATTCGGCATGATGCGGAACATTCGGGTTCGACTTCGGCAACCCTGAAAATCCACCCGAATTTGCGGGTAAATTTGAATTTGGGAGTCCTGGAGAGCAACCCTGCTTGGCACAGTTGGTCACTTTGTGGCCGAGGTTAAAAATTCAGAAAAAGTGGGTGGAGCATAAAACAGCCAATCAAATTTCAGCCATTCCTTTTAAATGAGAAAATGTAACCTGTAGCCATTCTTAGACTGTTAATTGCAGGGTTCTCAAACTTGCCACACTTGGTCACTGGGTGAATGAGATACAGATTCAGGAAAGTGGGTGGAGCCTACAACAGCCAATCAAAACTCACCTATTGATTTTCAAGGGGAATATTTAAACTGCTGCCATTCTTACATTGTTTATGGCAGAGGCTTCAAACTTGCTACAGTCGGTCATTGGGTGACTGGGGTCCAAATTCACTAAAGGGGCAGGGCCACAAACAGCCAATCAGATTTCCTTGCTGGATAAACTGCTTCCATTCACACATTTTTGATGCCAGGAACCTGAAATCTCACAATCTTGGTAATTGAGTGACTGTGTGTCAACGTTACAAAAAGTGGGCAGAGCCAAAAACAAATTTCACTGGTCAAATATAAACTGCAGCTATTCTTACACTGTTAGTAGCAGGGTTCTCAAACTTTGCACAGTTGGTCACTGGGTGACTGGGGTTAATATTCAGGAAAATGGGTGGAGCCTACAACAGCCAATCAAAAAATCACCTGTTGATTTTCAAGAAGAATATTTAAATTGCTGCCATTCTTACAATGTTAATAGCAGATGCCTCAAACCTGGTACAGTTGGTCACTGGGTGACCGGGGTTCAAATTCAGAAAGGGGGCGCAGCCACAAACAGCCAATCATATTTGTTTAATTTTAATGGGAATATACAAATGATTGATACCAGGGACCCCAAAGCTCATAAACGTGGTAACTGAGTGACTTTATGTCAAGGTTAGAAAAAGTGGGCTGCACCAACAACTACATTTTTTACATTGGAAAATATAAACTGCAACTATTCTTACACTGTTAATGGCAGGGTTCCCAAACTTGACACAGGTGGCCACTGGGTGACTGGGATTAATATTTAGAAAGTAGGTGGAGCCTACAACAGCCAATCAAAATTCACCTATTGATTTTTCAAGGGGAATATTTACATTGCTAACATTCTTACACTGTTAATGGCCTCAAGCTTCATACAGTCAGTCATTGGGTGACTGGGGTCCAACTTCACTAAAGGGGGTGGAGCCACAAACAGCCAATCAGATTTGTTAGATTGATTTCAGCCATTCTGTTATTGGAAAAGGGTTCTCAAACTTGACACAGTTGGCAGGGGCGCCGCGAGGCATAAAGCAGACCAAGCGGCCGCTTGGGGCCTCAAGATCTTAGGGGCCTCGGCGGCTCCGTGAAGTCGGCGTGACATCGCTGTTTTCCCGCAGCCCCGCGGGGCTGGCAGAGCAGAGCAGGGCTACGGGAAGATGGCCGCCGACGAAGCCCTGCTCTGGAGACTATGTCTCCAGTACAGGGCTTTGGGTGGCCATCTTCCCGTAGCCCTGCATTCAATCAGCGCGGGAGATTGGAGGAGGGAGGGAGCTCCGTGGGAACTGCGTGCCTGAGGAGCCGGCCAGGAGAGGAGACGGGGAGAGAAGACTTCTGCCAGTGCCAGGTGAGTAAATTCTTTTTTTTTTGCAGCCCTTATCTGCTGAAAATGTGCCCTAATTGTGTTTGATTTCTGCTGAAAATGTGCCCAAATTGCGTTTGATTTCTGCTGAAAATGTGCCCAAATTGCGTTTGATTTCTGCTGAAATGTGGCCCAAATTCTGTTTGTTTTCTGTTGAAATGATGCACAAATTGCGTTTGTTTTCTGTTGAAATGTTGCACAAATTGCGTTTGTTTTCTGCTAAAATGTTGCACAAATTGTGTTTTTATTTTTTGGTGTCTGGGGTAACTGTTGCTGCATTTATTATTTAATGGTCATAGTTGGCTATATTTGCTGTGCTACGGTTAAGCTCCGCCCATACAATGTCATGGCCACGCCCATCTTTCGGCGCGGCGTGCTAGGCGCGCCTCAATCACCCCCACATCTATTTTTCCCTGCAAACAGCCCCACCCCAATCCGCCCTCCAGCTCCACCCACATGTCATGGCCACGCCCACTTATGCGGGATAGCCACACCCGTTTTTCGCCGCGGCGCGTTTCAAGCGCCGCAGGATAGGGCCACTTACTACAGTCCGCTTGGGGCCACAAAAACCTTAGCTGCACCCCTGACAGTTGGTCACTGGATGACTGGGATTCATATTCAGGAAAGTAGGTGGAGCCTACAACAGCAAATCAAAATTCACCTATTGATTTGCAAGGGGAATATTTACATTGCTGCCATTCTCATACTTTTAATGGCAGATGCCTCAAATCTGGTACAGTCAGTAACTGGGAGACTGGGGTTCAAATTCTGAAAAGGGTACAGGCTACAAACAGCCAGTAAGATTTGTTTAATTTCAATGGAAAAATGCAACTTATTGATGTGAAGGACCCCAAAGCTCATAAACCTGGTCATTGAATGACTGTATGTCAAGGTTAGAACAGTGGGCGGAGATTGGCCACGGCTCCTCCGGGACACAGGATTTCCGAAACAACCTCTTCCTGAAATTTAAAGGGGAACTGAAGAGAGAGGTATATGGAGGCTGTCATGTTTATTTCCTTTTAGACAATACCAGTTGCCTGGCAGCCCTGCTGATCCTCTGCCTCTAATACTATTAGCCATAGCCCCTGAACAAGCATGCAGCAGATCAGGTGTTTCAGTGGTTCAGACTTATAAGTCTGATCTGACAAGACTAGCTGCATGCTTGTTTCTGGTTTTAATCAGATACTACTGCAGAGAAATAGACCAGCAGGGCTGCCAGGCAACTGGTATTGATTAAAAGGAAATAAACATGACAGCCTCCATATACCTCTCTCTTCAGTTCCCCTTTAAGGAAGGATCCTGTTGTTCTCCCACCCCTACTGTAGAGAACAAAGCTGTTGTACATTGCCAATTGAATTGAGTAAACAGACACTTTCTTATACCAGCGTCTGCTCCTTCGGGAAACTAAGTAGGGAGCCAACATCTGGTTGTTGAAGTCCACCCCTCCCATGTTTAAATTATAGTTGTGGACGGCAAGGGGTTTTTCAGCAACCTCAATTGCTCGCTGAATTTGGACTGTCGTGTTTCCGTGAATGGTCAACAGAAGGTAAATGTCCCTCTTGTCCTTCCATTTCACTGCAAGAAGTTCGTCATTACACAAGGCAGCCCTCTCCCCCCGTGCATGTCGGGTAGTAGTGAGTCATTGGGGAAGCCCCAGTGACTAGGCCGTACGGTGCCACAGCAGGGCCGGATTTGTGGGCAGGCCGAATAGGCCCGGGACTAGGGCGGAGCCAAAGAAGGGGCGGGTTAAAAACAGGCAGCAATGTCCCAATGGCCGCCCATGCTATTTCCCACAGTGATGCAATGTCAGTTTGTCTGCAGCCGCCCACTGGTTTCCTCTGCACATAGTAGCATGTCTGTGTGTGCAGCAGTGGCGGCTACAGACAGGGACAGAGCGGGCATCTTTGCTAATATGACAGGAGCAGTGGCCGCATCATTGCAGCTCTGCCCGCTGTCATTCAATGGTAGTCTCTCCGCCCCCCTTCAGAATCAGCCTATGGAAGCCGTGGAAGAGGCTTTACACAAAAAACTTCAGCTTCTAGAAGTCTGACCAATGGCAATAGTGCAACCCTTTGTATCCCCGCCCTCCTTCTTGCTCCTGCCTATCGGAAATTCGGAGGGATGGGGATTCAGGAGATTGTGCGGGAAATGAATTCAGCTTGAATGTTCGGTATGGTAACTTGTTCTGTCAAGCCCTTGATGCAAACCTGCACATAGCTGTAACATATAGCTGCACTCCCCTGCTTCTACCCTGGTATGTGTCTCGCTGTCATGCTCCTTGCGCTGTTATACTGTTAACTAGAGGTGTACCGAACGGTTCCAGGCGAACTTTGGGGGTTCGCGTTCGCCTGCACCAGGCGAACTTTTGTGGAAGTGCGATTCGCCCCATAATGCACTATGAGGGTCAACCTCTGCATCACAGTCAGCAGGCACATTGTAGCCATTCAGGCTACACTAAGCCCTGGAGCCCCCCCCCCCCCCCTTATATAAGGCAGGCTGCGGCTGCCATTAGCCTCACTCGTGTGCCTGTTAGAGACAGAGTAGGGACAGCTGCTGCAGACTTGTTCTTCTAGGGACAGATTAGTTAGGTTCGTGGCTGCTTAGCTTGCTCCTGGCTTATTATTATTGCTTTTACAGCACCCCTCAATAGCTCTTTTCAGAGCTCATCCTGTACTTTTTTTTTTTTTTTTTTTTTTTTTACTGTGTGTCAAACTGACACTTTTGTTGCATGCACAGCCTTGCAAATTGATAGTGTGTGTGCCACTGCCAGCAGCCCAGCACATTCAGTGACTGACTACCTGTGTGTGTGACAGGGAGCTGCACATTGTACTACCCAGTACTGCATATACCCAGTACCTGTTGTGTTTACTTAATCCACCTCATCACTGCATATACCTAGCTTTGTGTTGAGTGAACCCAGCTCGCTGCATCTAACTACCTGTTGTGTTGAGTGAACCCACCTCACTGCATCTAAGTACCTTTATTGTTCAGTGAACCCGGCTCACTGCATCTAACTACCTGTTGTGTTGAGTGAACCCACCTCACTGCATCTAAGTACCTTTATTGTTCAGTGAACCCAGCTCACTGCATCTAACTACCTGTTGTGTTGAGTGAACCCACCTCACTGCATCTAAGTACCTTTACTGTTCAGTGAACCCACCTCACTGCATCTAACTACCTGTTGTGTTGAGTGAACCCACCTCACTGCATCTAAGTACCTTTACTGTTCAGTGAACCCACCTCACTGCATCTAACTACCTGTTGTGTTGAGTGAACCCACCTCACTGCATCTAAGTACCTTTACTGTTCAGTGAACCCAGCTCACTGCATCTAAGTACCTTTATTGTTCAGTGAACCCACCTCACTGCATCTTACTACCTGTTGTGTTGAGTGAACCCACCTCACTGCATCTAAGTACCTTTACTGTTCAGTGAACCCACCTCACTGCATCTAACTACCTGTTGTGTTGAGTGAACCCACCTCACTTCATCTAAGTACCTTTACTGTTCAGTGAACCCAGCTCACTGCATCTTACTACCTGTTGTGTTCAGTGAACCCACCTCACTGCATCTAAGTACCTTTACTGTTCAGTGAACCCAGCTCACTGCATCTTACTACCTGGTGTGTTGAGTGAACCCAGCTCACTGCATCTAAGTACCTTTATTGTTCAGTGAACCCAGATCACTGCATCTTACTACCTGTTGTGTTCAGTGAACCCAGCTCACTGCATCTTACTACCTGTTGTGTTAAGTGAACCCAGCTCACTGCATCTTACTACCTGTTGAGTTCAGTGAACCCAGCTCACTGCATCTTACTACCTGTGGTGTTGAGTGAACCCACCTCACTGCATCTAAGTACCTTTACTGTTCAGTGAACCCAGCTCACTGCATATACCTAGCATCTCCCCCCCCCCCCCGAGATGGACAAAATGGACAAACCAGGTAGAGGAAGAGGTAGAGGCAGACCCAGAGGAAGGCCACCAGGCACCGGCAGGTCTGTGCGAGGTGGTGTTGCTGTGATTTGTGCGGGCCTGGCCCAAAATACAGTGCTCAGAAGAAGGCACGTGCCATCACTTCCCAAAATCGTGAGGAGGTGCTTGAGTATTTAACACAGAACACCTCATCTCCCGCAGCCACCAGCGCTACAACAACCACCACATCCGCTGCATTTGATACTTCGCAGGAGTTATTTGGTGGTGGTGGTAAAATCACTGATTCACAGCCACTACTGCAACAACAAGAAGAAGGCGCAGGTACACCACCTCATATGTTAGGTGGTGATAGTATGGACGTAACGTGTGAGGAGGGGGATGATGTACCACCTGAAGTTGGTGCAGTTGAGGAGGTGTCTGAGGAAAGCACAGCTGGCCAGGAGGATTATGATGATGATTATACGGATACCACATATGTTCCCGGTAGAGGAGATGACCAGGGGGACAGTTCAGAGGAGGAGTCAGAGAGGAGTAGGAGGAGACGACTCCATGATAGAAGCAGAGGGAGCTCGTCCTCAGAAACAGCTGGGGGCAGTGTCCTGCGCCATGTATCGCCAGCTATGGCCAGCCAGCCAACATGCCCTTCGTCAGCTGCTGATGCCACCGTAGCGCCATCACCCCAGGGGGGCTCAGCGGTTTGGAATTTTTTTCACGTGTGTGTCTCAGATTGGAGCAAAGCCATCTGTTGTCTCTGCCAGCAAAAATTGAGCCGTGGAAAGGCCAACACTCACGTAGGGACAAGTGCCTTACGAAGGCACCTGGAGAAAAGGCACAAACAGCTATGGCAAGAACACCTGAGGAAAAGCAGCACCCCTCAAAAGACAAGCCACCCTCCTTCTCCTCTTCCTCCTTCAGGTGCATCATCTTCATCCACTTTCTCCCTTGCACCTTTACAGCCACCCTCCTCCACACCGCCTCTTCCCTTCAGCGGTTCCTTCTCCTCTGCCCACAGCAGTACCCAGCTGTCCGTGAAGGAAGTATTTGAGCGTAAGACGAAAATGTCTGCCAGTCACACTCTTGCCCGGCGTCTGACAGCTGGCGTGGCGGAACTATTAGCTCGCCAGCTATTACCATACAAGCTGGTGGAGTCGGAGGCTTTCCGTAAGTTTGTGGCCATTGGTACACCGCAGTGGAAGATACCAGGCCACAATTATTTTTCACAAAAGGCCATACCCAAACTCTACCGTGCAGTTGAGAGGCAAGTGGTGTCATCTCTGGCACACAGCGTTGGGTCAAGGGTCCACCTGACCACGGATGCCTGGTCTGCCAAGCACGGGCAGGGCCACTACATTACATACACAGCCCATTGGGTCAACCTGGTGACCGATGGCAGCAAGCAGGGATTACGTGGCTGCGCAGCGGACCGACTTGTCACACCTCCACGGCTTGCAGGCAGGCCTCCAGCCACCTCCTCTCCACCTGCTATCACCGCTTCACTGTCGTCATCCTCCTCCTCCTCCTCGGCTGGTGCTGCGATCTCCTCTCCAGCTACACAGCCCCAGCACCCCAGGGCCTATGCTGCATGCCAGGTACAACGGTGTCACGCAATGTTAGACATGTCTTGCCTGAAAGCGGAGAGCCACACTGGAGCAGCTCTCCTGGCTGCTCTTAAACAGGTGGAGCAATGGCTGACCCCGCACAAGCTTGAGATCGGCAATGTGGTGTGTGACAACGTTGAATTTGGGAAAGCTGACACACATACCCTGCATGGCACATGTGCTTAATCTGGTCGTGCAAAGATTTGTGTCCAAGTACCCAGGCTTAGAGGACGTCCTGAAGCAGGCCAGGAAGTTGTGTGGGCATTTCAGGCGCTCTTACAAGGCCATGGCAAGCTTTGCGGACATTCAGCGTAGAATCAACTTGCCGGGGAGACGCCTGATTTGCGATAGCCCGACTCGCTGGAATTCCACCCTGCTGATGTTCTCTCGCCTGCTAGACCAGGAGAAAGCCGTCACCCAGTACCTGTATAATTACAGTACAAGGACACAATCTGGGAGGATGGGGATGTTGTGGCCCAACAACTGGACACTGATGCGAAATGCATGCAGGGTCATGGAGCCCTTTGAGGAGGTGACCAAACTGGTGAGTCGCGATGAGGGCACCATCAGCGACTTGATCCCCTACGCCTACTTCCTGGAGCGTGCCGTGCGTAGAGTGGTGGATACAGCTGTGGAGGAGCGTGAACGAGAAGAGTTACGGCAGCAGGAGTCGTGGGAGCCATTTACACACGAACCCGATGTTTCCACAACACCTGCGGCAGAGGGGGGAGGAGGAGGAGGAAGAAGAGGAGTCATGTGGGGAAGGAGAGGAGTCAGACTCTGATGATGGTGATGAGGAAGGTGTTTCTGTGGAGGAGGAAGAGGCGACGGAAGGAGAACAACTGCGGCAGCCATCACAGGGCGCTTCTGCTGCTCCACGTTCCCGTGGTATTGTTCGTGGCTGGGGGGAGGAAGAGGAGTTGCGTCCCGTCACTGAGGAAGAGCAAGAGGAGATGGAGAGTACGTCTGCATCCAGCTTTGTGCAGATGTCCTCTTTCATGTTGTCCAGCCTGTTGAGGGATCCCCGTATCAAAAAACTCAAGGCGAATGACCTGTACTGGGTGGCCACGCTACTAGACCCTCGGTACAGGCACAAAGTGGCGGACCTGTTACCAACTCAACAGAAGGCCGAAAGGATGCAGCACTTCCAGAACAAGCTGTCGATGATGCTTTACAATGCATTTAAGGGTGATGTGGCTGCACAACGCAATCAAGGTACCACTGGCAGTAACCCTCCTCCTCCCAAGTCCACGCAGGCAAGCACAGGACGCTCCAGCGATCTCAGGGTGATGTCGGACATGCGGACATTCTTTAGTCCAACTCCTCGCCATAGTCCTTCTGGATCCACCCTCCACCAACGCCTGGACCGGCAAGCCGACTACCTGGCCTTGAGTGTGGATGTAGACACTGCGAAAAGCGACGATGAACCCTTGGACTACTGGTTGCGCAGGATTGACCTGTGGCCAGAGCTGTCCCAATTTGCCATACAACTTCTCTCTTGCCCTGCCGCAAGCGTCCTGTCAGAAAGGACCTTCAGTCTGCGGGCGGCTGCAACAACAAAACAAAAGGCATGTACATGTGCCCATCCCCCTTCGTGATCATTACCTTGCCGCGGTGAAGGGGCTTGCGTATCACAATGAAGCAATGACCGCCGGCCTTTTGAGTGTCTCGGGTGGGGGTGGCACACAAAAGATAATAAGGTCCTTGCGTCATTGTGGTCAGAGCAAATTTGATCAGCTGGACAGTCACTGTTCAATCATTGAGCTACCACAGCCCAGCGACCATATGGGCTTGAAAAACGCCACAGCCTACACTCTGGCCACGGTGCGCACCAGTCCAGCACGGCCGTCACTACGCAAACAGCTGTTTGCGCTGCGTTACACAGTGAGTTTGGTGTGTCAGTGTGAAGCAGAACTCTAATTACACTCCCTGATTGATGTATACCCATGCAAGATGTTTGAAAGCACTTTAGGCCTGCAATTTAGCATTCAATGTGATTTCTGCCCTTAAAATGCTGCTTTGCGTCAAATCCAGATTTTTCCCCGGGACTTTGGGCATGTACCCCACTCTGCCATGCTCCCCTCCAGGTGTTAGACCCCTTGAAACATCTTTTCCATCACTTTTGTGGCCAGCATAATTTTTTCTATTTTTCAAAGTTCGCCTCCCCATTGAAGTCTATTACGGTTCGCGAACTTTTATGCAAACCGAACCTTCCGCGAAGGTTCGCGAACAGGGTTCGCGAAACAAAAATCGGAGGTTCGCGACATCTCTACTGTTAACTAGCATCCGCTGTATTCGTTGATGTCTGCTCTTCCCCAGCACTCCCTCCTCGGAAATAGTGGTGGGGAGGTTTTGTTATGCCACTGGGACTGATGAATGGAATCCCAGGGCAGAGGTGCAGACCTCCACGAAAAGAAAAAGTAAGTTTACGTTCCTCTGGGCAGGAGGGGAGGCTCACAGGGCAGCACATTTCTCAGTTACTGGTAAGAAGTTCACCTGGTGCGAATTAATTTTCTACACAATGCTGTAGAACTACAAACCAGTGTGTGACATCCCCATCTTCCTACATTCAGCACAGCGTGGTATTCTACCTACTCCGGTGGCAGGGAAGATCCAAACTCTCCTCTGTTCTTCATAGGCACTTTAAGGCTCGGCTCGGCCAAATTTTGTGGAGCCGGTCATAGTCAGGGTGGCCTCTTTCATGACAGGTTGTATCGTCATTGTAGTGCAGGAAGCGCAGGATGTCCTCAAAACAAGCCCTGGACATGGCAGCAGAGTACATGGGCATGTGATGTATTGACCAATAGGACCACAATACATTTATTTTAGTTAGACCCATGTTAAGAAGAAGGCCCAAAAAGATTTTAAATTCAGAAACTGTGACCTGTTTCCACCGAAAAGGCTGGGCATGGGAGCTGTTTGGATTGGCGGTGATAAATTGTGTGGCCTTACGGTTGGTCTCTGCCACGACTAAGTCATAGAGATCCTCGGTGAAGATCAGATGAAAAGCATCTAGGGCCAATCCTAGATGATCTGTCTCCACCTGGACTCCACACTGGGCGCTGAAAGGGGGCACTACGGGTGCTGCGGAATCAGGAAACTTCCAATTAGGGTTTGCCAGCACCTCTGGGAGCCTAAGGGTACTACCGGCCCGTGTTTCTGGTGGCTGCGACCGGGGTCTTACTGCACGTGCCACCGAACCAGTTTCAACTGCCATGCTGGTGCTCGCCACTTCACCACGGTCTACGGCATTACTGGTTTCAAGTCCAGGATGTCCTGCGCTGCTGGTGCATGCCTCACCATGAAAACCTGGATCAGCGCTAGCACCAATCTGCTGCCCTTGAGGTTGATCCTGTGCCACCTGCGGTCCACTGACATGGGGTCGGGTACGCCTGGCACTAGCAGGGACCCCAACCTCGTCATCAGAACTATCGGTCAGAGAGCCACTGTCCTCTACAGGTTCAAATTCTGAGCCGGATGATTCGTCGGATGAGAAGTCCCATAAACTCTCTCCCGACTCGGCCAGAATACTATAGGCCTCTTGCAGGGAATACCCCTTTCTTGCCATTTTGGGCTGCTAAATTTAGGCGGTATTCCTCTGAGACTACCCAGGAAAAAATGCACCCGTCTAGCAAATGGAAGTATTTGTTAAGTAAACAGCTGCAATCGCTCAGTTTTGATAAAAACAAAATCAAAACGGATCTTTAGAGTGCCGCAGCTATTGTGTTTGGTTTTTGCAGTGAACAGAATACAAAAATTTCTTTCACTGCGGTGGGGCGGGCTGCACGCAAGTGCGGCCGAACGATCAGGCCTGATCGGGCAAACATTGCATTTTTAGTGGAGCATACTCTAAGGTGACCCTAGCGTACTTATATAGATCTGACTGCGATCAGTACTGATCACTTACATATACTATATAGTACCAATGCTGATTAGCGACAGTGATGGCGCTAATCAGCGACTTATTAGTGACTGAGGTGTAGTGGGCTGGGCGCTAACTAAATGGGCCTAGCCAGGGCCGGCCTTAGGTTTCACAGCGCCCTGAGCGTAACCAGGTTTTGGTGCCCCCCCCCAATTCATCCTCTTCGCGTTTCAGCGCACCACACACACACACTAATGGGGGGGGGGGCGTATCCGTCCATCCTGACATATAGCTATAAGTCCCCCCCCCCAGTATAGGTAGCCAGGCATAGGTGACCCAGTAAAAGTAGCCAGCTGTAGATCCCTCCCAGTATAGGTTAGCCAGGTAGGTGTCCCCAGTATAGGTAGCCAGTATACTGTCCCCAGTTTAGGCTAGATAGGCATTTGTCCCAGCTATAGGTTAGATAGGTAGGTGCCCACAGTACAGGTTAGATAGGTAGCTGCCCCCAGTGTATAGGTTAGATAGGTAGGTACCTGCAATATAGGTTAGATAGGTAGCTGCCACCAGTATAGATTAAATAGGTAACTGCCCCCAGTATAGATTAGATAGGTTGCTGCCCCCAGTATAAATTAGATAGGTAGGTGGCCCGCAGTATAGATTAGATAGGTAGGTGGCCCGCAGTATAGATTAGATAGGTAGGTGGCCCGCAGTATAGATTAGATAGGTAGGTGGCCCGCAGTATAAATTAGATAGGTAGGTGGCCCGCAGTATAAATTAGATAGGTAGGTGGCCCGCAGTATAAATTAGATAGGTAGGTGGCCCGCAGTATAAATTAGATAGGTAGCTGCCCCCAGTATAGGTTAGATAGGTAGCTGCCCCCAGTATAGGTTAGATAGGTAGCTGCCCCCAGTATAGATTAGATAGGTAGCTGCCCCCAGTATAGGTTAGATAGGTAGCTGCCCCCAGTATAGGTTAGATAGGTAGCTGCCCCCAGTATAGATTAGATAGGTAGCTGCCCCCCAGTATAGATTAGATAGGTAGCTGCCCCCCAGTATAGGTTAGATAGGTAGGTGACCCCAGTATAGATTACATAGGTAGCTGCCCCCCCAGTATAGGTTAGATAGGTAGGTGCCCCCAGTATAGATTAGATAGGTAGCTGCCCCCCCCCAGTATAGGTTAGATAGGTAGGTGCCCCCAGTATAGATTAGATAGGTAGCTGCCCCCCCCCCAGTATAGGTTCGATAGGTAGGTGCCCCCAGTATAGATTAGATAGGTAGCTGCCCCCCCCCCCCCCAGTATTGGTTAGATAGGTAGGTGCCCCCAGTAGAGTAGGTAGATAGGTAGGTGCCCCCAGTATAGGGTAGGTAGGTGCCCCCAGTATAGAGTAGGTAGGTAGGTAGGTGCCCCCTCATACTGGAGGGGGAGCCGCGGGGAGGGCAGCCCGACCTCTCCCTCCCTTCCTCTCCGGGCCGCCCTCCGTGCTCCCCCCTCAGATGTACACTGCAGCAGAGCCAGAGAAGAACAACTCACCTCCCTCGCTGGTTCCGATCGCCGGCGCCTCTCACTTCCCACTGGTCGCCTCTTCTACATTAGTTACTGATACACACTAAACTAACAGGAAGTTTAGTGTGTATCAGTAACTAATGTAGAAGAGGCGACCAGTGGGAAGTGAGAGGCGCCGGCGATCGGAACCAGCGAGGGAGGTGAGTTGTTCTTCTCTGGCTCTGCTGCAGTGTACATCTGAGGGGCGAGCACGGAGGGCGGCCCGGAGAGGAAGGGAGGGAGAGGTCGGGCTGCCCTCCCCGCGGCTCCCCCTCCATCACGGTGGCTGGCTGCACGGGCATCATGTTTGCGCCTATCACGGCACCAGGGGGCGGAGCTTCCATGCGGCAGGAGCGCCCCCTGGAAGCCGGCGCCCTGAGCGATCGCACAGGTCGCTCAGGTCAAAGGCCGGCCCTGGGCCTAGCTAACTCACTGGCCTATTTTTAGATCACCAGGATAGTGACCCGGGGGGGAGGGGGGGCATGGACTATCAGATAAATTCAGAGACAATCAAATAGCAATTGGAGTGAAAACAGGCGATTGGATGTCAAACAACAGCGCCCAGACGATAATATGTCACTCAAACCTCAATCAAATGTCACTCAGACCTCAATCAAAGCTGGTGACGCGTACGTTAAAAAGGGGCGCTGGGAAAAAAGGGCGCGGGGTTTTAAACGATAAACATGGATAACGTTTAAAAATATAATGTACTATATTTCGTTTAAAAATAATGTTTTATAAAGTTATAAATCATTAAATAATGTGCATGAAATTGGCAATTGTGAAAACGTTAATCTTCCGTTTAAAAAGTGAAACGTATAATAACGTTTAAAAAAAAATTGTAAGTAACCCTCCCTGTACTAACCCCTAGACCCCCGTGTTGGTGCCTAAACCTAAGACTCCCCTGATGGTGCCTAAACCTAAGACTCCCTGGTGGTGCCTAAACCTAAGACCCCCCTGGTGGTGCCTAAACCTAAGACTCCCCTGGTGGTGCCTAAACCTAAGACTCCCCTGGTGGTGCCTAAACCTAAGACCCCCCTGTTGGTGCCTAAACCTAAGACCCCCCTGTTGGTGCCTAAACCTAAGACCCCCCTGTTGGTGCCTAAACCTAAGACCCCCCTGTTGGTGCCTAAACCTAAGACCCCCCTGTTGGTGCCTAAACCTAAGACCCCCCTGTTGGTGCCTAAACCTAAGACCCCCCTGTTGGTGCCTAAACCTAAGACCCCCCTGTTGGTGCCTAAACCTAAGACCCCCCTGGTGGTGCCTAAACCTAAGACCCCCCTGTGATAAGCATTAATAACGTGTGAAAAAATATTGTGCTGTTTTTCGTTTAAAAATAATGTTTTAAAAAAGATTGTACTGTTTTTCGTTTAAAAATAATGTTTAAAAAATTATAAATCATAAAATAATGTGTAATCATGAGAAGCAGTTATAAAACAGTAAAAGTCTCCGGGCGCCGCTTATAAAACGTTATTTTTCTCCGGCGCCCTTTTTTCCTGTCGGGCGCCCATTAAACGATATTTATTATGGGAGTGAATGGCGGCGCCCGATTTTTCCACTTGCCTCAGGCGCCCGAATTTACTGTTACCGCTGGTGACAGTCAATCGCAGTGCAGCTGTCAGATGCCAAAGGATGTAAACAGCAATCAATCACAGGGCAATCAGAGATAACCAGATGCCAATCATTGCAAACAGGCAATCAGGTGTCAAAAACAGTGCACAGACCAATTAGATGTCACTCAGATGCCACTTAGACCTCAATCAAGACTGATGACAGGCGGCCATATGTCAATCACAGTGCAGCTGTTAAATGCCAGGCAATGTAAACTGAGATCAATCACAGGGCAATCAAAGATGATCAAATGCAAATCAGAGCTAGTGACAGGCAATCAGATGTCAATACACAGTGCACAGGCAATAGATGTCACTCATATGTCACTCAGACCTCGATCAGAGCTGGGGACAGGCGACCAGATGTCACTCAGACCTCAGTCAGACGCCTGTCAGGGCCAGTGAGGGGGGTAGTGGGGGTGATCAGCGGCGATCGGGGGATGGGGGGGAGGATTGAGCAGAAAACCCAGTGCACACTCACTAACAGGGCTGCCGTCCTCTCTGTTTGTTGATCCGGGAGCGCTGTGACCACCAGAGGAGGAGGCAGCCAGAATAATAAACCTGCATTATAAGCATTCTATAGGCCAGATCGTATCCCAACAGCCCGCCAGCGCTGCTAATTGGCCTGGCGGGCTGATGACAGAAGGGGGCCGCAAGGGATGCTGGGCGATGTGCGTGCGCATCTGTGCGATCGCCCGCAATTCAGAGCCCCAGAACTTTACGCCGGCGTTAGGCGGTCCTGTGGCTGCCGCCGTGGCCACGCCCATCGGCGTGATGCGGTCGGCAGGAGGTTAATGGCAGAGGTCTCAAACCTGCTACAATCAATAATTAAGCGACTAGGGCTCAAATTCACTAAAGGGGCGGAGCCACAAACAGCCAATCAGATTTATTTGCTGGATAAACTGCTTCCATTCACACAATTTTGATGCCAGGAACCTGAAAGCTCACAAACTTGGTCATTGACTGTGTGTCAAGGTTACAAAAACTGGGCAGAGTCAAAAACAGATTTCCCTGGGAAAATGTAAACAGTCCTTCTTCACTGTTATTGACAGGGTTCTCAAACTTTGCACAGTTGGTTACTGGGTGACTGGGATTAATATTCAGAAAAGTGAATGGAGCCTACAAAAGCCAATCAATATTCACCTGTTGATTTTCAAGGGGAAAAATAAAATTTTGGCACAAGCCTCAAACCTGGTACAGTTGGTCATTGGGTCACTGGGGTTTAAATTCAGAAAGGGGGCGGAGCCACAAACAGCCGATCAGATTTGTTTTTATTGATGCCCAGGACCCAAAAGCTCACAAACTTGGTCATTGAGTGACTGTGTGTCCAGGTTACAAAAAAGTGGGCAGAGCCAAAAACAAATTTCACTGGGAAAATATAAACTACAAGCCCTCTTACACTGTTAATAGCAGGGCTCTCAAACTTTGCCCAAATGGTCACTGGGTGACTGAGATTAATATTCAGGGAAGTGAGTGGAGCCTATAATAGCCAATCAAAATTCACCTGTTGATTTTCAAGGGGAATATTTAAATTGCTGACATTTTTACACTGTTAATAGCAGATGCATCAAACCTGCTACCAGGGCCAGATTTGTACTTTCCAGCACCCAAGGCCAGGTGTCACCAGCTTCCCCCCTTCCCCAACACCATTCTGTCCAAAAACCTTACTAGTAACCACTGATTTGAACGGGCTCCTTTCCATTGTGCTGCTCTGCCCTCTATTCAACAAAGAAGCAGCGCGATCTCTGTCCACTCATACTCCCTGTAATTCCACGCTTCTACCCGAATGTGCAGAGCAGCCAATACGGTTCTGGGCTTGTATATTTCAGAAATGACGCTTGTGTATGAGCAGCACTTGTCAAGTACACATACTCATAACGCATCCAGACAGGAGCGGAAAAATATAAGGGGTGCGAGTGGACAGAGTATACGCTGCTTCTTTGTTCTCTGTGCCACTGGCTGCAGTCAGAGGCACAAAAAGGTGACAGGGCAGCACAATGAAGAGAAGCCTTTCCAAAACAGAGAACAGGTAAGTAGCAAACAACAACATCTTGTCAGTATACAGTAAGAAGGCTTAGTAGCAGAAAGTTTTTTCTTTTTCTTTTAAGTATGCCAATAAATATAAATAAAAAAACGTTCTGCTTTCACTGATGACTAACACGTTACAATACTCTATTGCTACAGGTAATTAGAAGGATCCTAAACTACAAACACTGCCATAGATGTAGGTGTCGTTAAAACAGTGTCAATTTAGTGGAAACAGAAAGACAGATCTTAAAGTGAGTCAGGAAAGAGTTAACTGAAGCGGAGTTCACTGCTGCCATAAACATCCCTACCAAGCTAGCAAGCTAGCAAGTCATATATTTAGGCTTAGATAAGAGAAACTCATTAACAGGAGTCATTCTGACAGCTTTAGGAGAGAGGGAGAAGTAACTAGCAGAGCTTAAATTCCTCTGTAGCAGTAGAGTATTGTACCATGTATCTGCTGATTCAAAACTTCTTGAAATTCCTCTGAATGTGTGCATTAAAACTGAATGCAGTTCTGTCTGCTTTACCGTAAACTGGCACTTCTCACACAGCAGCATGTATGTCTATCATACAGAGGACAGGATCACCATCAGATATGCAGGGATTGGGGAACTCTGGAATTTAGACATCAATACAGAGCAGGGTGCTGCGCTGTGGACCAGAAGAAATGATTTACTTTAATATATGACCTCTTCTCTCTCCAAGTCCTGCCGCGCTTCTTATCTTCTCTGATTTGTATCGCCATGGCCTTTGAGGCCTTCCCAGAAATCCTGCCGTGCCTGCTACAGTTGGTCATTTGGTGACTGGGCTTCAAATGCTGGAGAGGGGCAGAGTCCCAAACAGCTAATCTGATTTGTTTAATTTCTATGGGAATATACAAATGATTGATGCCAAAGCTCATAAACTTGGTCATTAAGTGTTTGTGTGTTAGGGTTAGAAAAAGTGGGCGGAGCCGACACCAAATACATACCAGCGCAACGCGGGGTCACCAGCTAGTTGTGTCTTAAACTGTTCTCTATGCTTTCTCAGAAAAAAAAATAGTTTACTTGCGCTTGCCTCCACAACAGGTCAACAATGACCCCCACCTGCCAAGGGGACAGGAAGCACAAGATGCAATTTATGCACCACCTCCTCCTACCTATAATACAATAATACAATACAATAACATTTCTATAGCGCTTTTCTCCCATAGGACTCAAAGCTTTTAGGCTCTCTCAGATTCAGTAATTGGTAGTAGGATGAAGTATTCACACAACAAAAGTTATATTTCTGCAAAGGCCAAACTGAACAGGTGGGTTTTCAGTCTGGATTTAAACACGTCCAGGGATGGAGCTGTCCTGATCTGTTGAGGTAAGGAGGTTCAAAACGTAAGGGCAGCATGACAGAAGGCTCTGGGTCCAAAAGTTTCCAAGTGGACTCTGGGTATGACTAGATTATTAGAACCTGTGAATCTGAGAATGTGGGGATTGCTACGCAGCTGCAACATATCTTTCATGTATCCAGGGCCTAGATTATTCAGAGATTTAAATGTCAGTAGGCCGATCTTGAATAGGACCCTCCATTCTATAGGTAGCCAGTGTAGGGAGTGCAGTTCTGGTGTTGTGGCACTGACGGGGTTGGTTGGTTAGCAGTCTGGCAGCAGTATTCTGTATCAGCTGTAGGCGGTACAAGACCTTTTTTGGAAGGCCAGTGTAGAGAGCATTACAGTAGTCCAGTCGGGATGTGATGAAGGCATGGACTAAGGTTGGCAGATCTTCTGGGGGGATGAGGTGCTTGATTTTTGCAATGTTCTTCAGTTGAAAATAGGATGATTTCACCACAACAGAGATTTGAGTTCTGAAGTTTAAATCCCCATCAATTAGAACTCCCAGGCTACGCACATGAACAGAGCTGCGTAGATCCGTGCCTCCTATTCCCAGTGGTGAAGACTGCAAGTTAAGTTGTTTTGTTATCATGCTCTGCCCTCCAATCAGAAGGACTTCAGTTTTGTCTGCATTTAGTTTCAGCCAGTTGTCATTCATCCATTGCTGTAGTTCACGTAACGTAAGCAGGCGTTTATAGTTAGAGTTGGGTCTGTCACACCACGCTTGAAGGAAAGATATAGTTGGGTGTCGTCTGCATAGCAGTGGTATGTCAGGCCATGTTTTTGGATTCGTTTTCCAAGCGGTAACATGTAAATCGTGAAAAGCAGGGGAGAGAGGATTGAGCCGTGGGGCACCCCATACTTCAGTGATACAGGGGTGGACAGGAAGGGCCCCATAGACACTTTGTGGGTTCTGCCACTCAAGAAGGATTGGAACCACTGAAGAACTATGCCATCAATGCTGCAGTATTTCTGTAGACTGTTTATCAAGATGTTATGGTCAACTGTATCAAAGGCTGCAGAAAGGACTAGCAGTATGAGGATCGAGCACTCTCCTCTGTCTCTTGCCATGAGCAGGTGGTTGCATACTTGGATGAGGGCAGTTTCAGTGCTGTGGTGTTTCCTGAAGCCAGACTGGAATGGGTCATAACTGTTTTGTAGGATTTTGGCTTCTAGCTTGAGGTAAACAGTTTTTTCAATTAGCTTGCCCAGAAAGGGGAGGTTAGAGACAGGTCTGTAGCTGGTCATTGCATTTGGGTCCATGGAGGGTTTTTTGAGGAGAGGCCTGATGATTGCTTCCTTCAGTAAAGCAGGAAATATCCCTGATTGTAAGGAACAGTTAACAATTTTGAAGAATACCGGTACGAACAGGTCGGGGCAGTTCAACATGAACTGTGTTGGGCCAGGATCCAGGTCACAGGTAGTTAGGCGGAGGTGAAGGAGTATGCTTGATGTGACTTCTTCATCAATTTCTTTGAAGTTTGACCAAGGTGTTACGTTGTCTCTGCTAATGGTCTTTGGCGCTATATTAGGCTCAGATGCTGTAAGTTGGATGGCGGACCTTATAGCGGAAACTTTGTCTGTGAAGAAATGGGCAAATTGGTCACAGAGGTCCTTTGAAGACTCGATATTAAGTTTTTGACATGCCGGGTTGCAGAGTGTTTCCACTGTGCGGAACAGTTGGGCTGGTTTGTTAACTGCATTTGCAATCTCTTGTGATAGAAAGGATGATTTTTTTCCCGTGATTACCTTTTGGTAGTTCTTCAAGTGGAGGATTAAGGCATGTTTGTCTTCTGGGGACTGAGATTTGCGCCACAGTCTCAAGTTTTCGGCCTTGTCTTTTCAGCTCTTTTATAGAGTTATCAAACCACTGTGCATGATGGTGTGGAGTAAGATATTTGGTGCACAGAGGAGCAATGGTCTCAAAGGTGGAGGACACACATTTGTTGTATTTAAACACCAGAGTATCAGGGTCCAAGCTGGAGTCAGTCAATTCATCAAAGCTAAGGTTATCTCGGATATGTTGAGGTGTTATCCCTTTTAAACGGCGATATTTTATTTGATTCTTGAACTGGTGTTATGGTATGCCCTTAGGATAAGAAAAGGAGAGACCAACTATATGTAGAAGGAGGGTCAGAGAATATTGCAGGAACTGTCTAAATTATAATTTTTAAGGTCCTGGAAGCCGAATTCTTTATATATATGTGTTAGGTTTTTTTGTCTGTATATAGATATATGAATCTTGCATACACCAAAAGAATTTTTTTTTCCTTTAAGAAACAGGCTGGATACGCCTGGCATCTAAAGATAGGTAATTTTTAGCCAATAGATATAAACCCAGGAGGCAGTTAGTTATTTAGCCACAAGATGGCATTAATTGAGATTTGAAAAATCCCTGCAGTCATTAGAAAGAGCCAGGGACATCTGCGTTCCAGACGGCCATTTATGACGTAGCAATGGGGGGAAGTGCAGCTCCAGTGCGTCTCAGGCGCCTACGAAGTACGAATGAGAACCAGCCCAGAGTATAAGAGACGTCGGCGCCCTAGTGACGTTAGCCCCTGATGAGTCCATTGGACGAAACGCGTAGGGCGTGACCAGGAGCGCTGACGTCACTGGGCCTTAGGAGAGAGACGGATGGTGAGGGATTAGGCTGCCACGAGGAGTGGAATTATCGGGACGCCGGTGCCGCGAGTGGAGTAGACAGACTGGGGGGCTGTGAAGCCCGAGATGCCTGATAATCCCTTGCATACGTGAGTGCGCTGATACTGCGCAGGCCTTGACCTTTTAACAAACTGTTTTACGCTATGTATGGTTTTATTTCATTTTTTACATGTGGAACCAAGTATTAAATGTGGATCTTTTAACTGTGAACCAGAGCCGTGTGGAAATTGTTATTGGAGTTGGCCGCTCTAAGGCTAAATGCGAGACCCACCTGGAAAGTGAGGTGGTGTCCATCTGGTGAGCTGCTAGTGTGAAGGGGTATAGAGACCACGAGTGGAGCACCTTTGAGCACGCATGCACGTTTGGGGGCTTGTTATTTGTGACCTGTAATTACAGTAATGCACTATGTGCGGCTATATGTTTCTGTTTAACTTTCAGATAGGAAGAGGAGCGCTGTCACACTAAAATTGATTGAACTGGTGTTTGACAGCTGGTATTGAGAGGGAGATGTGGATAGTGTGATGGTCTGACCACGCAACAGGATTAATTTCCACATTGGCTATTGACAGCCCAGTATGGAATATTAGGTCCAGAGTGTGACCTTTCCTGTGAGTAGCAGAGCTGATTGATTGGAGGAAGCCCAGTTCATGTAAGGCACGAGGTAGCTCTATTCCAAATTGTGAAGAGGAGTCATCCACCCATGTATTTAAATCGCCAAGAACAATCCATCTGGGGTGTTCCAGTGTTAGGTTGCATAGGAGGTCTACAAGTTCCTTATGGAAGTCTGAGTATTTTTCTGGTGGGTAGATCAGCAATATGTTAATGTTTTTCTCAGCTGAAAGTTGCACCCCCAAGCATTCAAACGAGTTGGTAGGTCCTACAGTAAGTGGTCTGATTTTCAAAGCTGATCTAAAGCAAACTGCAACCCCTCCACCCCTGCGTTCTTTCCTGTTGCAGTGTATCACGGAATAGTTTGTTGGCACGGCGGCCTCCAGGGTGGGGCCAACTGGTTCAGAAAGCCAGGTTTCAGTCAGGCAGGCCAGATCAGAAGACTCATTTGCTCCTTATTTTGCAGCCACTTTCAAAGCTACGTGCTTAATTGAGATGCAGACCCAACTTATACATGGATCTCCTATTGAGAATACTTCTCAATCTGTTTTATCTCTAAAAGTTAGGTGAAACAGTCGGAATAGCTGCTTGCAGCTCAGGGGGAACTAAAAAGTTCCTGTGGCTGAAAATGTGTGGTCTAGGCAAAATAAAGTTTGGGACCTCCTGTTGGGGAGGAAAATACTTTTGCTTCAGCTGTTTAGATAATGAGCATATGCATAGAGGAGTATGCACAGAGACATTGGGCTTGATTCACTAAACCGTGATAACTCATATCACAGCCATTTTCGCGTGCATTTTCGCATTTGCGCACGATCACGAATTATCGCGCACAAAAGCGCATTTTCGATCAAAAACTATGTTGTTTTCATGTGGAAATTCGCAATTGCGTGCGAAAATTTGTGATTGCGTGCAATGCGAAACTGCACGCAAAAACGTCCGTGATATGAGTTATCACGGTTTAGTGAATCAAGCTCATTCTGTTTGCAATGCTACTTTTCAAAAATAATTGTGTGTAAGGATTATACACAGATATTCCAATTGCAATGCTGAATTATGTGCAAGGAATATGCACAGAAATATTCTGTCTGCAATGCTATTCTTCAGATAAGAATTGTGTGTAAGGATTATACACAGACATTCTAAGTACAATGCTGTTTTTCAAATAAGAACTATGTGCAAGGAGTATGCACACAGACATTCTTTTAGCAAGCATTTGCATTTAGCATAAACATTTATATGCAATGGTTATATGCATACACTATTTGATGGCAAGCGTGCTTTTCAGATTAGGATTTTTGTGCATACATTTTCTGAAAGCAGGTGTGCTTTTCAGATATGCAATGATAATATGTATAGGTTTCAGAGAAGAATTATGTGCAAGGATTAGCACATATATATTCTGAATGCAATGCTGCTTTCCAGATAAGACTTATGTGCAAGGATTAGCACATTGTTATTCTGAATGCAATGCTACCTTTTCATATAAATGTATGCAAAGATTATGCATAGTTATTCTGATAGCAACTTTGCTTTTCAGACAATACAAAAAGTGGCTGTAGCTAGTGTGGTAGTTAAGGGCTCTTCCTTTCACACTGGTGACCAGGATTTATACCTTGACTCTTTCTGTTTAGAAAGCCTACACCTGTTCTGTAAGGAGTTCTTGGGCGAGACTCCCTTGAACTGCCACTGTTTACTGAGCGTGCCCTAATGGCTCCAGCTCAGGCACCTTAAGTCCGTCAGGACAGTAGTGGAATATGAATGATTAAGCAGCATTTTAAACTTAATCCCATGTTTTTTATGTTCAATCCAAAGCACTTGCTTTTGGGAAGGTAGCTTCTGGCTTGTAGCTGAGTAGGTGTCTTTCAGGAGAGATTCGGTCTGGATGTCTCTGAAAGCTCTCAAAACCACCTATTTTTATACACATAGATTTAATATGGCTGCCTAATTTGGAATTTCCCTAAATCTCTGGTTCTGATTGGCTGAGATTTCCGTGCGTCAAACGCTATCTTTGGCATGGAAAATAACCATAACAGATTTTGTTTATAAATTCCTTAATTATTTTAACTATGAGAGTTAACGTCATTTGGAATGTTTACACATACTGACATTTGCTTATCAGGTTATTTCTTTATCAGGTCATTTCTGACGCAGTAATAAAAAATGGACATCACCAGCCATCTTGTCTGCTGGTTGACTTATTTTCCCCAGACATTGGGACTTTGAATATTAAACAATGTCATTCATGACGCATTTCTGATAATGTGTCCTTCTGCTAATTAATTTGGATTGTGTCTGTCCTTTTGCAGACAAGAAATTGGGCATGTTGACCCAGAATAAAATCTGTGAATTACAGATATAGTAATTTAATGCTTATTGAAGTAAACAGGACTTCTAATATACTAATTTAAATATAAAGCTTAATATATACTGTAATTCTTCTTAAAATAATTAATCATGTAAGATATAATTGCATATTAAAACCTAATAGTTTATATTCATGTTCTACAGTGATGTGAAAAACTATTTGCCCCCTTCCTGATTTCTTATTCTTTTGCATGTTTGTCACACTTAAATGTTTCTGCTCATCAAAAACCGTTAACTATTAGTCAAAGATAACATAATTGAACACAAAATGCAGTTTTAAATGATGGTTTTTATTATTTAGTGAGAAAAAAAACTCAAAACCTACATGGCCCTGTGTGAAAAAGAAATTGCCCCCTGAACCTAATAACTGGTTGGGCCACCCTTAGCAGCAATAACTGCAATCAAGCATTTGCGATAACTTGCAACGAGTCTTTTACAGCACTCTGGAGGAATTTTGGCCCACTCATCTTTGCAGAACTGTTGTAATTCAGCTTTATTTGAGGGTTTTCTAGCATGAACCACCTTTTTAAGGTCATGCCACAACATCTCAATAGGATTCAGGTCAGGACTTTGACTAGGCCACTCCAAAGTCTTGATTTTGTTTTTCTTCAGCCTTTCAGAGGTGGATTTGCTGGTGTGTTTTGGGCCATTGTCCTGCTGCAGCACCCAAGATCGCTTCAGCTTGAGTTGACGAACAGATGGCCGGACATTCTCCTTCAGGATTTTTTGGTAGACAGTAGAATTCATGGTTCCATCTATCACAGCAAGCTTTCCAGGTCCTGAAGCAGCAAAACAACCCCAGACCATCACACTACCACCACCATATTTTACTGTTGGTATGATGTTCTTTTGCTGAAATGCTGTGTTACTTCTACGCCAGATGTAACGGGACACGCACCTTCCAAAAAGTTCAACTTTTGTCTCGTCGGTCCACAAGGTATTTTCCCAAAAGTCTTGCCAATCATTGAGATGTTTTTTTTAGCAAAATTGAGACGAGCCTTAATGTTCTTTTTGCTTAAAAGTTGTTTGTGCCTTGGATATCTGCCATGCAGGCCGTTTTTGCCCAGTCTCTTTCTTATGGTGAAGTCGTGAACACTGACCTTAATTGAGGCAAGTGAGGCCTGTAGTTCTTTAGATGTTGTCCTGGGGTCTTTTGTGGCCTCTCGGATGAGTTTTCTTTGCGCTATTGGGGTAATTTTGGCCGGCCACTCCTGGGAAGGTTCATCACTGTTCCATGTTTTTGCCATTTGTGGATAATGGCTCTCACTGTGGTTTGCTGGAGTCCCAAAGCTTTAGAAATGGCTTTATAACCTTTACCAGACTGATAGATCTCAATTACTTTTGTTCTCATTTGTTCCTGAATTTCTTTGGATCTTGGCATGATGTCTAGCTTTTGAGGTGCTTTTGGTCTACTTCTCTGTGTCAGATAGCTCCTATTTAAGTGATTTCTTGATTGAAACAGGTGTGGCAGTAATCAGGCCTGGGGGTGACTACAGAAATTGAACTCAGGTGTGATAAACCACAGTTAAGTTATTTTTTAACAAGGCAATCACTTTTTCACACAGGGCCATGTAGATTTGGAGTTTTTTTTTCTCACTAAATAATAAAAACCATCATTTAAAACTGCATTTTATGTTCAATTATGTTATCTTTGACTAACAGTTAACGGTTTTTGATGAGCAGAAACATTTAAGCGTGACAAACATGCAACAGAATAAGAAATCAGGAAGGGGGCAAATAGTTTTTCACATCACTGTATATATTGTCTTTCTTATGAATAAATAAATTTAATAATTTCCATCGGCAGATGCCACTATTTAATCATTTTTTAAATAATAAGCAGTATTAATAATATTAATTTTAAGACTGTGAAACCACCAGGTGGCATAATTGTCCTAAAAATTGGACAATAGAAAAAATCTTGCAAAGCTTTATTGTTGACATTCCAGAATGTTTGATAAGACTCATAACCCAAACATCTATGTGGAACACATCTAATGTGTTTCAAACTTTTACTAGCAGAATTCATCATTTAAATGTAATTTAAAGTAATACATTCTATTGTATGTAATTATAGGGCTTAAAATGGTATTGTCACCATTAGAGTTGTGCCGAACCTCCGATTTTAGGTTCGCGAACCGGGTTCGCGAACTTTCGCGGAAGGTTCGGTTCGCGTTAAAGTGTATACATCAATCAGGTAGTGTAATTAAGGTACTGCTTCACACTGACACACCAAACTGTTCACTGAACAGAACAGGTATACAGTGGCGGGTTCACTGAACAGAACAGGTATGCAGTGGCGGGTTCACTGAACAGAACAGGTATACAGTGGCGGGTTCACTGAACAGAACAGGTATGCAGTGGCGGGTTCACTGAACAGAACAGGTATACAGTGGCGGGTTCACTAAACAGAACAGGTATACAGTGGCGGGTTCACTGAACAGAACAGGTATGCAGTGGCGGGTTCACTGAACAGAACAGGTATGCAGTGGCGGGTTCACTGAACAGAACAGGTATACAGTGGCGGGTTCACTGAACAGAACAGGTATGCAGTGGCGGGTTCACTGAACAGAACAGGTATACAGTGGCGGGTTCACTGAACAGAACAGGTATACAGTGGAGGGTTCACTGAACAGAACAGGTATGCAGTGGCGGGTTCACTGAACAGAACAGGTATACAGTGGCGGGTTCACTGAACAGAACAGGTATGCAGTGGTGGGTTCACTGAACAGAACAGGTATGCAGTGGCGGGTTCACTGAACAGAACAGGTATACAGTGGCGGGTTCACTGAACAGAACAGGTATACAGTGGCGGGTTCACTGAACAGAACAGGTATGCAGTGGCGGGTTCACTGAACAGAACAGGTATACAGTGGCGGGTTCACTGAACAGAACAGGTATGCAGTGGCAGGTTCACTGAACAGGTATGCAGTGGCAGGTTCACTGAACAGGTATGCAGTGGTGGGTTCACAGAACAGGTATGCAGTGGTGGGTTCACAGAACAGGTATGCAGTGGTGGGTTCACAGAACAGGTATGCAGTGGTGGGTTCACAGAACAGGTATGCAGTGGCAGGTTCACTGAACAGGTATGCAGTGGTGGGTTCACAGAACAGGTAAGCAGCCAGGGACAAGCTAAGCCTAACTAATCTTTCCCTATGAGAGACAGTGCAGCAGCTCGCCCTACTCTCACTAATGCAGGCAGGCAGTGGCACACGAGTGACCGTAATGGCCGCCGCTGCCTGCCTTATATAAGGGGGGTGGGGCTCCAAGGGCTAGTGTAGCCTAATTGGCTACACTGGGCCTGCTGACTGTGATGTAGAGGGTCAAAGTTGACCCTCATGGTGCATTATGGGGCGAACCGAACTTCCGCAAAAGTTCGCCTGCGGGACGCGAACGCGAACCACGGAAGTTCGCATGGAACCGTTCGCAGGCGAACCGTTCGGCCCAACTCTAGTCACCATAAAAATCAAATTTCAACAGCAACTGGTCTGAGTGTATTAAGTGATAAAGATGCTAATCCTGCATTCAAAACTTGCAAAACTGTTTCTGCTGTTATGGTTTGTAGTTATCACATACTTTAGGAGCACTGGCCCTAGTGCCAAACAGTGCCAAAGAGTTGAATGCTGGAAGTTCTTTTTATCTATAATATATACCTCCTCTTGCATTATTTCCCTATCTAGCTGCTTATCAGAAACACCCTCTGATTACTTGTGTTTACAAGCAAGGCTGAGGTGACTCAGTGATTGGATGTATAAATAAAAAAAGACAGTGCAGTTGTTAGTATACAACTCAGTGGGAGTCTGAAGTCTCTGGGAAGAGGGCAGCTAATGAATACACAATGAGCAAGAGAAGGGAGGGGGGAAAACAAGAGTCAGGGAGGATATGATGTCAGCATTAGCTTGGCAAGATGGCCACTGCCTAGAATAGGATTTTCTGCTTTTCCTTTATAAAATTCACAAGAATCAATACGTGGATAGCACAATACATCTGTTATGTAAGTAGAAGTAGTATTTATCTACTTATATATGTGTTTTTTATTTCTAGGTTAGCATAGGTGTCGCTTGTTCTTTAACAATAATTATTTCTTTCTTTAGAAGGTATATATTGATTTATGTGTAATTACTGAGCAAATATACATTATTATTATTATTTTTTATTTATATAGCACCAACATATTCCGCAGCGCTTTATACATATATGATTGCTGCAGTAATGTGACTTTTAAACTTGTTTCCAGTCTTCACATACTGCACTGTCTAACCTTGACATTTGAAAAATGCTTGTAACATAAACGAAAGGGTTTTCGTTTCTGTAACTAAAATAATCTTATGAGTTTCACTGCCTGAAATATCCTGAGATGTCCCAGAGCAATATCTTAAAGAAGTACTCTAATGTTACTGTTTACAATGAAATTTTGCATAGCACATTACAACTTAATGCATATATTCAGCAGTAATGCCCTGGGAGACATCTCAAGCTCACTCCAACCTGAATTATCGCAAATTCTTTCTGTTTTAAGAAAGCAAACTTTTGTTATTAAAACATACACATATGACAGCGTTTCCTGCACAAATAAACCGCTAGAATTCAGACAGTGGGTTACCAAGTGTTCCCAGGATCTTTATGAAAGATCATGAATATAGTAGCAGCTTTTTCTGAGAATACAGAAGATATTTTCTAGCTGTGAAAATTAAGTCCTAAGATAATATTCAGGTTGTTTTACAACTCTAAAGTACTTGGTATGGATTTTGCATCTGCAGAAATCCGGTTTAGTCCTGGAACAGAAAAAGATATTGGATCTACTAATTGAGAGTACTACGTTGGTTCAGAAGCAAAATCTGTCACAGAAAGATAGGCTATGTCTTTCCTGGAGAAGTTTTTGCCTGTATTCCAGCTGTTGCTTGAGCATAAGCTGTCTACTAAATATTTCAACCAACAATCCTATGTCAGTGGTTGGGTAGAGAAAACGATAGATGGGTAGAGTGAAACTCTACCTAAAAATTGACTTCTCAACCAAATCTGCAAAGAAGAGTAAGATGTATATTACAAAACCCATTAATTATTACAACAGATGCAAGACTCTGGAGTTGTACAGTGCATCTGGATCTCAATTACATACATGGCAAGCGGGCTTCACTGGAGAAAATATTCTCTTTGAACTATTTGCAGACTGGAGTACTCTCCAGAAAGGAGAGAATCTGTTGGAAAACAGAAACGTGATTGTTCACACTAACAATTACTGTGGCTCATTTTAAACTAAAAAGGGGGGACTTAGTCCACCCCTGATCTCTCTCGAGCTTCCTATCCCCAGACATTCTGCTGGGTAGTGAATAAGGTGCTTTCTTGAGATCAGTATTTATCTCAAAGGAAAGGATAATGTTTAAGCAGATAGGTTGAGTTGCAAACAATCATCTCAGAACTGACATCTGAACAAATAGGTTTGATGATTTGCAGCTGTCTGGTTTCTGCTTGGAACAAAGTTGTTCTGTGGAATGGGGAGAGCATACGCTTTTTCTCCCTTGAAGATAATAGGGAGTGTACTTCAAAAAGGGGTGAAGGATCAGACCACATGTATTCTTTTTGCACCAGACTGGCCAAAACAGGTTTGATATCTGCTATGGCCCACCTTCTGTAGAGGTGCCATTGTTCCTGCAGATCTTGGATGATCTTTTTGAAGCAGGGGCAGGCATGCCATCCCACAGTGGCCTCTCTGTATCTGAAGGCATGGTCTGCTCATCCTGAAGCAAGGCTGTCATTTGTCTGAAACAGCAAGGCTATTGTTAGACAGAAGCCTCTTTTATCTCTTTATATGATGAAATAAATAGATATGGAACATTTTTACATAGTTGGAGGTACTGATACCCTTCTCAGGATGTGGCTTTTGAACAAGCTTGTTACTAAACAATGGTCCGTCAGAACTAGTTATTTCCACTTCGCGGCATGCTAGGGAACCTGTCACCTCAACAAACTACTTCAGAATATTGTAATTCAACAAGGATTCTTCTGAAATACTATTTTTTTCCATATCAAATATTCCAGATTCCTCCAGAGAGGTCAAGATGTGGGTTTAAAACTGAACACCCTGAAAGTGCAGTTAGCAGCTTTGGGTGCATATTAGATATTCCCTTAACTTAAAATTAATTGATTAAAAGATTTATAAAGGCGGTAAAAAGAAAGGCAGTGGTAAAGAAACCTACTGTACCACCTTGGTATCTGCATTTAGTTCAAAATGTTATTATTCAGATTCATTCTTGAACCTTTCCATTAAAGACTTAATCCTCAAATGTTTTTGGTGGTGACAACTGTGGCCAGGTGTATTGGAGAAATACAGGCCCTATACATTTAACCACCATCCATGTCTATCTGGAAGGCGATGATTATTTTCAGGTTACCGCTCTTATTTTCTCCGAAAGCTATGTCTGATTTCCACAAGGACCAGAAATCTTTATCCCTTCCTTCTGTTCTAATTTCTCGACTAAAAAAGAGGAAAAATAAAGCTCACTGGATGTGAGGAAGATAATTATGGTTTATTTAAACAGAACTTCTGTATGGAAGAAGGAAGATAATTTGTTTATTCGGTTTCAGGGTACCGAAAGGTTAAGAGTATCTATAAGTACACTCAGTAATTGTTTAAAATTATGCATAACAATACATATAATATAGCAGAGAAGCCAGCTCCAGAGAACGTGAACGTGCATTCCACTAGGACTGTCTCCTATTCCTAAGCAGAAAAGAGTTCTGCCTTGGTGCTTCGCAATTGTGAAGCTACCACATGGGCCACCTATGACATGTTCATAAAGCTCTATCGTTTTGGATTTACCAAGTAATCAAGCCTTGGCGTGGTTCCACCCTGAGAGGAGGTAATAATCTAACTCTCATTGTTGACCTGTTGTGGAGGCAAGCGGAAGCCGATAATTACTCTTACCGGTACTTGGATTTCCACGTAGTGCTCCACAACAGGTGGATATACCCACCCATATCAAACCTCCTAGTGATTCAAGGTAATATTCTATGCACTGAGGATAGGTAGGACGAGGTGCTACTTAGATTGCATCTTGTGCTTCCTGTCACCTTGGCAGGCGGGGCAATCTCATTGTTGACCTGTTGTGGAGGACTATGCGGAAATCCAATTACCAGTAAGTGTAATTATTGGCATTTAAACTTTTTGCACCACAACAAGCAGCTTCCGCTATTCTCACCTATTTTACAAATTATCATTTTTTAAACAAACTTACTGAAACTTATATATTTAAAAAAAAGTGTATTTTTAAGTTTTGACTCCTCAATTATCTTTTCTTCTGTTAAATAAAACCATAAGAAATCCTATACTAATTTATATTACACAAACAAAAGGGGGAATTAAGGTGTGTGTGTGTGTGTGTGTGCGCGCTTGTGTGTGCGCACGCGTGTGTGTGTGGTGTTAAAGTTAGGCACCACTGGGGGGGGGGGGGGTTCTGTGTGAGAGTAGGAGAGGATAGGTTATAATAAAATATTGATAGGTGTTAGAAAGTGATTTAGTGTTTGCCCTTGGCCAGAATGACTGCACTTAGTGGCTTGATACATTCTCACAGCCTTGACTCTCTAGACTACGTGAAGCAAAGAAAGCTAAGATGGAAAGAAAGTCATCTGGAACATGAAGTAACCAAGGGTTACTTCATAACATCACCCTCTGGGTGTTCCGTGGGTGGGTGTGTTGCGCCTGTCAATGACATTAGGAGTTTGATATTGGCTTCCCTGAGCGTGTGACTGACAGGACAAACTGTGCAACCATGAAGACTCCAGACCAAAATGGGAGCTTCCGGTGGCTTGTACTCTCATTTACAGGAATCCATGTGTTATGTTCGTTTCTTTCATTAGTTATGTTGTGTTTATTTATATTTTGCCAGCCCCAGAGCCTGGCTGTCTATACATTTGAGCAGATAAGGCTCAGTGGCCTTCCTCAAAGCATGATGTTAGACTGAAAATCTATATCTATATCCACATACACACACACACACACACACACACACACACACACACACACACACACACACACACACACACACACACACACACACACTGGGGTGCGAAAGTTTGGGCAACCTTGTTAATCAGCATGATTTTCCTGTATAAATCGTTGGTTGTTACATTAAAAAATGTCAGTTAAATATATCATATAGGAGACACACAGTGATATTTGAGAAGTGAAATGAAGTTTATTGGATTTACAGAAAGTGTGCAATAATTGTTTAAATAAAATTAGGCAGGTGCCTAATTTTTGGGCGCTGTTGTCATTTTATTGATTCCAAAACTTTTAGAACTAATTATTGTAACTCAAATTGGTTTGATAAGCTCAGTGACCCCTGACCTACATACACAGGTGAATCCTATTTTGAGAGAGTATTTAAGGGAGTCAATTGTACGTTTTCCTCTTTGAATTTTCTCTGAAGAGTAGCAACATGGGGGTCTCAAAACAACTCTCAAATGACCTGAAAGCAAAGATTGTTCACCATCATGGTTTAGAGGAAGGATACAGAAAGCTGTCTCAGAGATTTCAGCTGTCTATTTCCACAGTTGGGAACATATTGAGGAAATGGAAGACCACAGGCTCAGTTCAAGTTAAGGCTCGAAGTGTCAGACCAAGAAAAATCTTGGATACACAAAAGGGACGAATGGTGAGAACAGTCAGAGTCAACCCACAGACCAGCACCAAAGACCTACAACATCATCTTGCTGTAGATGGAGTCACCGTACAACGTTCAACCATTCAGCGCACTTTACACAATGCTGTATGCAAGAGTGATGCAGAGGAAGCCTTTTCTCCACCCACAGCACAAACAGAGCTGCTTGAGGTATGCTAAAGCACATTTGGACAAGCCAACTTCATTTCAGACTAAAGTGCTGTGGACTGATGAAACTAAAATGGAGTAATTTGGGCATAACAAGGGGCGTTATGCATGGAGGAAAAACACGGCTTTCCAAGAAAAACACCTGCTACCTACAGTAAAATATAGTGGTGGATCCATCATGCAGTGGGGCTGTGTGGCCAGTGCAGGGACTGGGAATCTTGTCAAAGTTGAGGGACGCATGGATTCCACTCAGTATCAGCAGATTCTGGAGACCAATGTCCAGGAATCAGTGACAAAGCTGAAACTGCACCGGGGCTGGATCTTTCAACAAGACAACGACCCTAAAGACTGCTCAAAACCACTAAGACATTCATGCAGAGGAACAAATACAACGTTCTGGAATGGACATTTCAGTCCCCAGACCTGAATATAATTGAAAATCTGTGGTGTGAGTTAAAGAGAGCTGTCCATGCTCGGAAGCCATCACACATGAATGAACTAGAGATGTTTTTGTAAAGAGGAATGGTTTAAAATACCTTCAACCAGAATCCAGACTCTCATTGGAACCTACAGGAAGTGTTTAGAGGCTGTCATTTATGCAAAAGGAGGATCTACTAAATATTGTTTTAATTTATTTTTTGTGGTGCCCAAATTTATGCACCTGCCTAATTTTGTTTAAACTATTATTGTGCACTCTCTGTAAATCCAATGAACTTAATTTCACTTCTCAAATATCACTGCGTGTGTCTCCTATATGATCTATTTAACTGACACTTTTTATCGTAACAACGTGTGTATATATATATATATATATATATATATATATATATATATATACTGTAAGGATCTGAGCATGCAGATGCTTATCAAGGCGAAACAGGAATAAGAGATCACTTGTAAGGAAATACTGAGGTCTGCACCGATTGGATTTAAAGGTGAATGAACGTGTTTATTTACAGAAGTGCAAATTAACATATATACACATACAAACAATATGCATGTAATCATACAAAATGACCACAGTGCCCCGAAATCACCCTGACTAATATTTACAATAAATATGCAAAGACACGGGTCACACAATATGTACAATAGCAGCATTCAGGAACACGTATCACACAATATATACAATAGCCGCACACAGGAACCTGGATCACACAATATATACAATAGCAGCACACAGGAACCTGGATCACACAATATATACAATAGCAATAATACAGTGACCAGATTTTTGTAGGCTCAACCTGGGACAGGGCCGGGGGGGGGATGCCGAAAAATAGGGGGGTTGTGGTGCCTGCCGCGCCAAAAAATGGGCGTGACCATAACATTCTATGGGCGGAGCTAACGTAATGATGCAACAGCGAGGCATAAGAAAGCAGTGTTTACGCCGTGATGTGGTCAAACGAGGATTCGCATCATAGGTGTGCAGAAACTGTGTGATGCTATTTAATAGTATACCATAACTCCAAAGCAGCAAACACAGCCAACTATGACCATTAAATAATAAATGCAGCAACAGTTACCCCAAACACCACAAAATAAACGCATTGCGGGCAACATTTCAGCACAAAATAAACGCATTGCGGGCAACATTTCAGCACAAAATAAACGCATTGCGGGTAACATTTCAGCACAAAATAAACGCAATGGGGGCAAACATGTCAGCACAAAATAAACGCATTGCGGACAACATGTCAGTACAAAATAAACGCACTGCGGGCAAACATGTCAGCACAAAATAAACGCACTGCGGGCAAACATGTCAGTACAAAATAAACGCAATGGAGGCAAACATGTCAGTACAAAATAAACGCACTGCGGGCAAACATGTCAGTACAAAATAAACGCACTGCGGGCAAACCTGTCAGTACAAAATAAATGCACTGCGGGCAAACATGTCAGTACAAAATAAACGCACTGCGGGCAAACATGTCAGTACAAAATAAACGCAATGGAGGCAAACATGTCAGTACAAAATAAACGCACTGCGGGCAAACATGTCAGTACAAAATAAACGCAATGGGGGCAAACATGTCAGTACAAAATAAACGCACTGCGGGCAAACATGTCAGTACAAAATGAACGCAATGGGGGCAAACATTTCACCTGGAAAAAAAAAGCATTTACTTACCTGACATAAGTCTGCCAGCCGGCCGGCCTCCGGTGTGTCACAGGCACTCAGGCAGAGCAGGGCTCACAGGAACTCAGGCAGAGCAGGGCTAGGGCAAGATGGCGTCCAGAGGCGGAGCCCTGTACTGGAGACACAAATTGTCTCCAGTACAGGGCTCCAGAAAAATAAAGAGGGAACCTTGAACACTCAGGTATTAGTGTCTCGGTGATACCCCAATAGTTATGGGGGAGCACAAGTCTGAACGGTTACAAAACAACAGGAACAATGGGAATCGGACTCTGCATCAACTTCACCAGTATTGACTTTATTCAAAAAAATTAGAAAAACGCTGTATACACACTAGCACATCACTTAAAACCATAAAAACTACTCTCCATGATAGCAAAAATAGCACAGCCGGCTGGGCTCACTCAGACCCGCACATCTCAAACACGCCACTCACACCAGGGATCCCAAAAAGTAGCAGCTATGTAACCTGATACTAAATGCTAGCATGCATCAATGTATGGTTAAGAGCAGATACTGTTTGCAACAGATTATCCACTGCTATGAACAGAGCAATTAGACATCCAGGCCAAGTCATAGTGCAATGCAGTAAACTTCACAGTACTTCCAGCAGTTGCATATATATGCACATGACACTAAATGTAATCAACAGATGCTGCCTCTCTGAGGCTCTCACCACTCAGGAGTTTAATCCAGGGCCGTTTATATCCGAGATTGCTGGTCCTCCTGCTGCTGTGACAGAGCAAGCTGTGATCAAAGTGCACTTACCGCATGGATTGTTCGCTCGCATAGTTAGGTGCAGCACAATTGGAGTCCCTCCAGTGAGGTGTCAGTCAGCGTGAGCATGTGCAAGAATGTCCCTGTAGTAGCTAGCTACTATCCACCATGTCCTTTCTGTCTTATGCCTTCCATGCGGTCAGCCGGCGCCAGGCTCCGTTGTAGGCTTCAGCAGGATGTGTGGACCGTGGGTGCTTGGAGTAGTACACCTTTCACCACGCGTATCGGCCGATTCCGGCCTTAATCATGTGATAGCTGGGCGGGTAGCCACTTGAGTCTGTCTTTATAGCACATGGTAAGCCAAACAGGTCGCATCCGTGTGATGTCACATTGCATGCTATTCAAGTCGCATCTTTGTTTGCATCACATCTATTGCTACCATAGAGTCGCATATACACATATGTAGTCTATGGTAAGACCATAGCTTTACATCACAACAGTGCCATCTTGTGGATGAAACATTTAGAAACATGTCTAGCCAGAAACTTATGACTGAGTTTCAATGCATCTCTATGCTTACATATCCTTGTTGCCATTTTGTGGTCATTTGGCTAATTACACTCTAGGATTTTTCTACATATAGGTATGCATATCTTCAACCTCACATCCTCGTTCATAACTTTATTTTGGCTTCATACATGGCTGACGGTTTAATGAACCACCATATTTCCATGTAGTGCATAAATGAACCAGTTCTCCTTTTACACTGACCACTTCTATGTGACCCAGAATTCAGCTTGGTCATAAAAATGAAGCAAAGCTGAACTCCGTATTTAGGCCATTTGGTGTCAGCATACCCAGCTGGTAAATCCAGCGGGTTTCAATTTGCCTTAGTACCTGATCATAATCCCCTCCTCTTGATGAGGGCTCCATTTTGTATATGCCTTTGAACTTCAATAGTTTGGGATTTTCATCATGGAATAAATGAAAGTGTACCCCCACAGGTGTTTTGTCGTAATTGTCTTTGCTTCTGATAACAGCCATATGCTGCTGGATTTGTTTCTTTAGCTCATTAGTGGTTTTTTCCACATACAACAAACGGCATGGACATTCCAGTATATAAATCACAAATTTTGTGTTGCAATTTATGAATTTTTTAATTTGGTATTCACGACTACGCTTCGCGTTCGCAAATGTCGAGCCACGGTCGACCAAACCACACACATTTCATTTGCCGCAGGAATACATGCCCATCGGTTGCCCGTGAGGTCCCAGCCACATACTTCTAGCCTGAATCTTAGTAGAATTGTATTCTGATTTTACCAGAATGTCTTTTAGATTTGGGGCTCTTCTGGCTGTCAAGAGTGGTCGATCTCCCACAACTTGTCTCAAAACTGGGTCAAGCTGCAGGATATGCCAATTCTTGGCCAGTATCCGTCTTAATTGTGACCAGTGTGATCCAAAACGTGTCACTATTCTCACTGGTTCATTAATATTCCCCTTATCACTCATTTTTTTACTCCTCAGAAGTTCAGTCCGTGGGGTACTCATTGCTCTATTTTTTGCCATCTCAATAGTTTCATTGTCATACCCCTCTCTAAAAATCTTTCTGCCGTAACATCTAACTCCTTCATGAAGTCAACGTCTTGTGTACAGTTTCGTCGTGCTCTTAACATTTGTCCAACGGGTATCCCCTTGATCAAAGATTGGGGGTGATAGCTTGCCGCATGTAGTAAGATATTACCTGCAGTAGGTTTTCGTTTTTGTGATAAGGATGTTATTTTGTTTCTCAATTGTCAGATCTAGGAAGGTAATTTTTTCATTATTAATGTCAAAGGTTAGTCTTATATTCCGATCATTACGATTAAGTTGGTCTAGGAAGGAGATCAGACATTTTTCAGAGCCCTGCCAGACCAGGAGCACATCATCGATAAAATGAATCCAGAGGGCGGCGTGCACCCCGAAATCCGCATGCCCATATACCTCCCTGCGCTCCCAGAATCCAAGATGCAGGCAGGCATAGGCCGGGGCACACGGTACATATATTTTAAGTTGACCTTCCTACCCCACGGACTGAACTTCTGAGGAGTAAAAAAATGAGTGATAAGGGGAATATTAATGAACCAGTGAGAATAGTGACACGTTTTGGATCACACTGGTCACAATTAAGACGGATACTGGCCAAGAATTGGCATATCCTGCAGCTTGACCCAGTTTTGAGACAAGTTGTGGGAGATCGACCACTCTTGACAGCCAGAAGAGCCCCAAATCTAAAAGACATTCTGGTAAAATCAGAATACAATTCTAAGATAAAGGCTAGAAGTATGTGGCTGGGACCTCAGGTGCAACCGATGGGCATGTATTCCTGCGGCAAATGCAATGTGTGTGGTTTGGTCGACCGTGGCTCGACATTTGCGAACGCGAAGCGTAGTCGTGAATACCAAATTAAAAAATTCATAAATTGCAACACAAAATTTGTGATTTATATACTAGAATGTCCATGCCGTTTGTTGTACGTGGGAAAAACCACTAATGAGCTAAAGAAACAAATCCAGCAGCATATGGCTGTTATCAGAAGCAAAGACCATTACGTCAAAACACCTGTGGGAGTACACTTTCATTTATTCCATGATGCCAATCCCAACCTATTGAAGTTCAAAGGCATATACAAAATGGAGCCCTCATCAAGAGGAGGGGATTATGATCAGGTACTAAGGCAAATTGAAACCCGCTGGATTTACCAGCTGGGTACGCTGACACCAAATGGCCTGAATACGGAGTTCAGCTTTGCTTCATTTTTATGACCAAGCTGAATTCTGGGTCACATAGGAGTGGTCAGTGTAAAAGGAGAACTGGTTCATCTATGCACTACATGGAAATATGGTGGTTCATTAAAACGTCAGCCATGTATGAAGCCAAAATAAAGATATGAATGAGGATGTGAGGTTGAAGATATGCATACCTATATGTGGAAAAATCCTAGAGTGTAATTAGCCAAATGACCACAAGATGGCAACAAGGATATGTAAGCATAGAAATGCATTGAAACTCAGTCATAAGTTTCTGGCTAGACATGTTTCTAAATGTTTCATCCACAAGATGGCACTGTTGTGATGTAAAGCTATGGTCTTACCATAGACTACATAAGTGTATATGCGACTCTATGGTAGCAATAGATGTGATGCAAACAAAGATGCGACTTGAATAGCATGCAATGTGACATCACACGGATGCGACCTGTTTGGCTTACCATGTGCTATAAAGACAGACTCAAGTGGCTACCCGCCCAGCTATCACATGATTAAGGCCGGAAGCGGCCGATACGCGTGGTGAAAGGTGTACTACTCCAAGCACCCACGGTCCACACATCCTGCTGAAGCCTACAACGGAGCCTGGCGCCGGCTGACCGCATGGAAGGCATAAGACAGAAAGGACATGGTGGATAGTAGCTAGCTACTACAGGGACATTCTTGCACATGCTCACGCTGACTGACACCTCACTGGAGGGACTCCAATTGTGCTGCACCTAACTATGCGAGCGAACAATCCATGCGGTAAGTGCACTTTGATCACAGCTTGCTCTGTCACAGCAGCAGGAGGACCAGCAATCTCGGATATAAACGGCCCTGGATTAAACTCCTGAGTGGTGAGAGCCTCAGAGAGGCAGCATCTGTTGATTACATTTAGTGTCATGTGCATATATATGCAACTGCTGGAAGTACTGTGAAGTTTACTGCATTGCACTAGTGACTTGGCCTGGATGTCTAATTGCTCTGTTCATAGCAGTGGATAATCTGTTGCAAACAGTATCTGCTCTTAACCATACATTGATGCATGCAGGGCCGGGCCGCTCATGAGGGGGGGGGGGGGGGTGGCCGCCGAGCCGGAGGGGTAGCGGGCAGGTCGGGGGTATTGGGCCTAGCGGTGGGGAGGACTCACCTTTTCTGCGTTCCAGTGAGCGCTCCACTGACGTCACTTCCTGCATCGCTGCCCACTTTATTGTAAGTGGACGGCGATGCAGGAAGTGACGTCAGTGGAGCGCACGATGGAACGCGGAAAAGGTGAGTCCTCCCCGCCCGTGCCTCTTACGATCTGGCAGCAGCTTACTAATTACAGGCTGGAGGGGAGCGCAGATCGGGGGACCCAGGCGAGGGAGGGGGGGGTCCGACCCCCCTCCCCAACGCTAGGCCCAATACCCCCGACCTGCCCGCTACCCCTCCGGCTCGGCGGCCGCCCCCCCCCCCCCCCCCGGACGGGCCGGGGGGGGGGGGGCGGCAGCAGCTCTGCTAAATTTGCCTCAGGCGGCAAAAAGTGACAGGCCGGCCCTGGATGCATGCTAGCATTTAGTATCAGGTTACATAGCTGCTACTTTTTGGGATCCCTGGTGTGAGTGGCGTGTTTGAGATGTGCGGGTCTGAGTGAGCCCAGCCGGCTGTGCTATTTTTGCTATCATGGAGAGTAGTTTTTATGGTTTTAAGTGACGTGCTAGTGTGTATACAGCGTTTTTCAAATTTTTTTTGAATAAAGTCAATACTGGTGAAGTTGATGCAGAGTCTGATTCCCATTGTTCCAGTACAGGGCTCCGCCTCCGGACGCCATCTTCCCGTAGCCCTGCTCTGCCTGTGCCTGCCGGAGGAGGACAATGCAGGCTGCTGGAGCGGGGCTGCGGGGAATGAACTAGCGCAGCGTCTAGTTCATTGTACGGTGGCCAGAGTCCCGAGGCCAGGACGTCCCGCTGCTAAAAGCGGAACATTTCCCGGGACCTCATGCAGCCTGGGACAGCGCCCCCCGAAGGCGGGACGCGTCCCGGGTAAAGCGGGAGGTATGGTCACCGTAGCAATAAGAATACAATATATACAGACACATATCAGCAGAATCAGCACACAGGAGAATTGTCGTACAGGCCAGGATAATGATCAGAATATCAGAAGTAGTCAGACAAAGCAAGAGGTCGATACCGGGAGATAATACAAAATAGTGGAGACAAGGAGCTAGGAACAAGGATGGGTGACCAGATCACAAGGCCTACAGCACAAAATGATCTAGCAATGTTCTTCTGCTAGAGGCAGCCTTAAATACTGCACAGTGGTCAGGTGACTGTTCACAGAGTTCCAAACATGAGGTGAGACCGCTGCTGGTGGACAGCAGAAGTTCATGTAAAGTCCATAGTGTGACACCAGCAGGAATTCAAACAGCAAGCAGCATGACATAAACTCTGTATATAGTATCCGTCTGAGGGCTGGTGCACACCAGAGCAGTTCTGGAGCGTTTTTTAAAATGCTTGCAGAGGGAAAATCGCTTGGCTAATGAAAGTGAATGGGCTGGTGCACACCAGAGTGGTTCGTTTTTTTCCACAAACGCAAACTCGGGGGCTGCAGCATTTTTTATATATTTGAGGCATTTCTGCCTCAATGTTAAAGTATAGGAAGGTGGAAAACCGCTCTGAAAAATGCTAGATCAGAGCGGTTTTCCAGGCGTTTTTGTTACAGAAGCTGTTCAGTAACAGCTTTACAGTAACAATATTTGAAATGTGCTACACAAAAATGCTCCAAAAAATGCTAGGAATGTTTAGAGAACATGCCTAGAATCGCTCTGAAATCTGCTTCAAAAACCTCTAGCGTTTTGCAGATCTGCTAGAGGTTTTTGGTGTGCACTGGGCCTGAAACTGGTTCTTTACAGTAAATGAGGGATATACATTGCAAGCTTCTCGCAATCCCCCCCCCCCCCTCCTGAATGTCCTTGTGTCTCCCTTGGGCCAGCTGTGTATGGGAGTCCTATACCACAGCTCACACACCTCTAGTAATGCTCGGATGTCTTGATCCACGAATTCGGCAACCACGGCCGTTGTTAAAGAAAAAAATCCGTGATTGGTTCCGTATTATGAAATGCGTCCACACCACGACGCCGATTTTCGGTCGTGAATGAGGAAATCACGGCCGGATCCACGGCCGGATCCAGATTTTCTTTTAACGTTAATAGCAAAGCCCCCATACATGCTACAATCCCCCAAATTGCATGGATTATAAAGGTGATAAGGGCCTACAACTTAAACAAAAAAAATTCCAAATATAATTTTTTGTTTTTGAGAAAATGGATTTTAAAATTAAATCAACACTTTAAATGGGCTATTAATTGGTAATACGTGGTTTTTAACAGGGAAATACACATTAAGCAATCACAGAGGTGAAGGTGAGTCCCAATGGCACTTGGCGGTGATGGTACCACTGGAGGAGGATGAGTGGCTGATGCCAAAAAGACCCAGAGAGGTTTTTGTAATTTTTGGGGGCTTTTTTTTGCAGCGATTAGCAATGACATAACAGCAGAGTTGTCAGTGGACCTGGGCAGTGTGAACGCAGACTTTAGTATCGACTGAGTCAGGAGGTCAAAATGGCCGCTCAGTTCAGCAGCACAGAAGAACCATGGCAACTCACTGGAAGTACCACAGTGTAATAGTGCTGCCCCAAAAATTAAATGCGTCCGGTGACCCGGGCAGTGTGAACGCAGAGTGTAGTAGCGACTGAGTCAGGAGGACAAAGCGGACGGTCAGTTCGGCAGCACAGAAGGACCATGGCAACTCACTGGTAGTAGCACAGTGTAATAGTGCTGCCCAAACAATTAGATGCGTCAGTGGACCCTGGCAGTATGAACGCAGAGTGTAGTAGTGACTGAGTCAGGAGGACAAAGCAGACGGCCAGTTCGGCAGCACAGAAAGACCATGGCAACTCACTGGTAGTAGCACAGTGTAATAGTGCTGCCCAAACAATTAGATGCGTCAGTGGACCCTGGCAGTGTGAACGCAGAGTGTATTAGCGACTGAGTCAGGAGGACAAAGCAGACGGTCAGTTCGGCAGCACAGAAGGACCATGGCAACTCACAGGTACTACCACAGTGTAATAGTGCTGCCCAAAAAATTAAATGCGTCCGGTGACCTGGGCAGTGTGAACGCAGAGTGTAGTAGCGACTGAGTCAGGAGGACAAAGCGGACGGTCAGTTCGGCAGCACAGAAAGACCATGGCAACTCACTGGTAGTAGCACAGTGTAATAGTGCTGCCCAAACAATTAGATGCGTCAGTGGACCCTGGCAGTGTGAACGCAGAGTGTAGTAGCGACTGAGTCAGGAGGACAAAGCGGACAGTCAGTTCGGCAGCACAGAAGGGCCATGGCAACTTACTGGTAGTAGCACAGTGTAATAGTGCTGCCCAAACAATTAGATGCGTCAGTGGACCCTGGCAGTGTGAACGCAGAGTATAGTAGCGACTGAGTCAGGAGGACAACGCGGACGGTCAGTTCGGCAGCACAGAAGGACCATGGCAACTCACAGGTAGTACCACAGCCGAAAAATGGACCAAGGTAAGCAGGTAGTATAATACACTGTGGGAGGCGCCCTTTTGTGTCAAAATATATCAATGCACGTTTAAGCGATCAAAAGTAAGAGAAAATCTTACCTGGTATGAAGACTCATACACATAGTGGTAGTAGTAATAAAATTCAGTTTATTAAGCACTAGGGACAACGCGTTTCGCGACCAAGTCGCTTCCTCAGGTCAAATATCGTGCTTTAGAAAAGTAAAAAGCAAAGATGGCGCATAGACTAAAACATCTTTTTCATAAAATACATATAAAAGCCTATACTCTTAAAAACTACATTATACAATCATAGAGGAATTTTTTTCTACTATATATGCACATAAATAGTACAGAGGGTGCAGTTCTGATCTGTGACATGTGAGATGATCAATCTACAAAAGAAGCTATAATCGTAGGAGCTATAATAGACAGTCACATCTCTCATATATATATATATATATATATAAAATTGGTGCTTTGTCTGCCATGCTAGATTATAGCAGTTAATTATGTGAAGTGACAACCCCATAAGGGAAAAGTTAAACCACATTTGGAGAAACAACCCTGTGTGTATCCTGTGATTATGCGGATGAATGCTCCGTAGGGGGCATTTTGGATACTAGTATTGATATGTGAAGGTCCCGGGGCTTTGAATCCACCGGTGTGTATTAAATGTTGGCTGCACCTGTGTGCTGCGAAAAGAATGTGACAATGCCGAGTGGCAGCTTACCTGTGCTATAGAAGATAAGTAGCGTGGGCGCCATATGCGCGGATCGCCGCTACACTGTTTTAAAACCGTTCGCTCTGACGGGTAACCCTTGAGGCGGAGTCGCATGGAGGGGGAGTCCCGTGACGTGGGATCCGGCTGGGCATGCGTCCCATCCGGGGGATTTTTACCGCAGCCACCTGTTGGTGGTGGCTGTGGGCGAACGGCGGCCATATTGGAGGAGCCAGTTCTATTAAAAGCGGCCATGTTGGTGGTGGCTGTGGGCGAACGGCGGCCATATTGGTGGAGCCGGTTCTGTTCTTTGGAAATGGCCATGTTGGTGGTGGCTGTAGGGGAAGGCAGCGGCCATGTTGGGTGAGGCTAGGGCACCCAGCGGCCATGTGGGTGAAGCCAGTTACAATAGGGGGCCATGTTGGAGGTGGCCGTGGGGGAAACCGGTGGCCATATTGGTGTGAATGAAAGTTAAAGGCTCAATAATTGAGTTGATAAGTTGGAGGGAACTGGGGCCACATTTAAAGGGGACCCAACTGTAAGAATATTAAAAAAAGTGTATGATAGCATTGGAGAATGCTGAATTGTTGATTTGATGTGGAGTGTAATTATTAAAGTGTAATCCACTTATACATGTAGTAAGAGAAGCTGAGGGCGAATTCTGACTAATTGAATTCACATCCATTTGAGCTAGGGTATTTCATATTGTTGTAGAATGATGTCTCGAGGGATTGTTGTTGACTGCGACTGCCAGGGTGCTCAGAACGCAGATTTACTGTGGGACTGGGATTACAAGGTGCAAGAGGGATCTTCTTGCCTGTCAATCTTAGAGTTTGACGGCAACGACCTAGGTTGGTAAGGAAAAAAAGGATGATGGGTATATTCACTACACCAACAGGTTTGGGGGTAAGGGATCTTGGAGTCACTAGGGGTAGTGGGGGGCCTATAGGTTTTAAAAGGCCATATGGGTATGCTTGATGGACTGAGTGTCCTGAATGTTGTATCTCCTCTATATGTACTGCATTTCTATGTATTGATTGAATGGAGGGGGAGTGAGGGAACAGAACCCAGATATGTTGGGGGGCAATGAGGCTGGAGAGAACTGTATGGGACAAGGGGATGAACTAACAAGTTATATTTGCACCATACAACTTCATTGTCAACAAGTATATAATCTTTCTCTGCTTTCGTAAGGAGGAGGGAATAATTACAATCCCAGTACTGCTTACTTCTACCATCTTCCAAAAATACATAAATCTATAACTCACCCACCAGGTCGACCGATCATATCAGGAATCAACTCTCTGTCTTCACATCTATCTGAGCTGATAGACCTACATTTAAAATCGTATGTGCAAGAATTACCATCCTTCCTCAGAGACTCCACGCAGCTTCTCTTGGAATTAGAAGAAATCACTTGGAAGCCCACGTACAGATGGTTAACCCTAGATGTTACTTCCCTTTACTCCAACATACACCACCATGTAGGCCTACGAGCCATCTGGTACTTCCTAGGGATGGACGATAAGATGTCCATCGAACAAAAAATCTTTCTGCTCAAAGCAACACAGTTCCCCTTGACGCACAATTACTTCAAGTTTCTGGACACCCTATACCTACAAAGGAGGGGCACTGCGATGGGGGCAAATTTTGCTCCGAATTACGCTAATTTAACCATGGGGATGTTGGAGAAAATCATGTTAGGTGGAAACAACCCGTTCTCTACTAACATCATCTACTATCGTCGATATATAGATGATCTCATCTTGATTTGGGAAGGGAATTCCGAATCGGCCGATAGTTTTGTGAACTATATGAACAACAATACATGGGGCATTTCGTTTACATCTAACACCAGTGAGACTAAAATGGAGTATCTAGATGTAACACTGTATATTTAAGAAGGGCGTATAAAAACATGCAATCACTTCAAAACCGTTGATGCAAATGGATACATCGATTATAGGAGTAATCACTATAAACCGTGGAAGAATAATATACCGTTTGGACAATTCCTCAGAATTAGGAAGAATTGCTCAGAATTACAGATATATGATAATCAAGTAGAAATACTAACTAATAAATTCAAACAGAAATATTTTCCAAAATCATTGATAAAAGAGGCAAGACAGAGAGCGAGAAAAGCGGATAGACGGACCCTGCCTAAAAAGAAGAAGAAAAAAACATCATCTGAAAATGGAGACCAATCATCTGAAGCTCTCTTTATAACCAAATTCTCAACTAATCATAAAGCAATTAAGAATGCCCTAACCAGAAACTGGCAGTTGCTACTCAATGATCCCTATCTAAAGGAAAACCTGGGGAATAAACCGAAATGTGTGTTCAGGAGGGTCAAAACATTAAAAAACCATTTGGCCCCCAGCAGGATCAGAACCTCCAAGCTTACAAATAAAACAAAAAGTTTAGACACAAATAGGGGGGTCAAAAGCTGCAAACTAAAAAGATGCCTCTGCTGCCAGAAAATCAAAGACAGGAAAAGATAATTCAAATCTTCAATAACAGGTGAAACTTTTCAGATCAAAGAACAGATGACCTGTAGTTCAAAATATGTAATATACCTCATCACATGCACATGCAACCGCCAATACGTGGGCAGAACCCCACAAACACTCAGGGAAAGGTGGGGCCAGCACAGACGTAACATCACTAAAGGTTTTATGAAGCACGGTCTATCTAGACATTGCAAGGAAGTACATAATCTGGACCCTGCTACCCTGAACATTTGTCCAATAGAACAAATACCAGAAGATGCCACTGACCGATTTGGTACACTCAGATCGAGGGAAATGTTCTGGGTGTTTAAATTGAGAACGTTACACCCTGAAGGACTAAACATCTGTCTAGAGCATAATCTTTGAGCGAAAACTGCAATTGAGATAATTGATCCAAATATATTTGGACTACCACCAGCACTAGTTAAGCCAAATTGGACTACTATTGGTCTGTTTATATCATGTTATGAGTCCATGAAGTTGTATGGTGCAAATGTAACTTGTTAGTTCATCCCCTTGTCCCATACAGTTCTCTCCAGCCTCATTGCCCCCCAACATATCTGGGTTCTGTTCCCTCATTCCCCCTCCATTCAATCAATACATAGAAATGCAGTACATATAGAGGAGATACAACATTCAGGACACTCAGTCCATCAAGCATACCCATATGGCCTTTTAAAACCTATAGGCCCCCCACTACCCCTAGTGACTCCAAGATCCCTTACCCCCAAACCTGATGGTGTAGTGAATATACCCATCATCCTTTTTTTCCTTACCAACCTAGGTCGTTGCCGTCAAACTCTAAGATTGACAGGCAAGAAGATCCCTCTTGCACCTTGTAATCCCAGTCCCACAGTAAATCTGCGTTCTGAGCACCCTGGCAGTCGCAGTCAACAACAATCCCTCGAGACATCATTCTACAACAATATGAAATACCCTAGCTCAAATGGATGTGAATTCAATTAGTCAGAATTCGCCCTCAGCTTCTCTTACCACATGTATAAGTGGATTACACTTTAATAATTACACTCCACATCAAATCAACAATTCAGCATTCTCCAATGCTATCATACACTTTTTTTTAATATTCTTACAGTTGGGTCCCCTTTAAATGTGGCCCCAGTTCCCTCCAACTTATCAACTCAATTATTGAGCCTTTAACTTTCATCCACACCAATATGGCCGCCGGTTTCCCCCACGGCCACCTCCAACATGGCCCCCTATTGTAGCTGGATTCACCCACATGGCCGCTGGGTGCCCTAGCCTCACCCAACATGGCCGCTGCCTTCCCCTACAGCCACCACCAACATGGCCATTTCCAAAGAACAGAACCGGCTCCACCAATATGGCCGCCGTTCGCCCACAGCCACCACCAACATGGCCGCCTTTAATAGAACTGGCTCCTCCAATATGGCCGCCGTTCGCCTCAGCCACACTCAAGATGGCTGCGGAAAAAATCCCCCGGATGGGACACATGCCCAGCCGGATCCCACATCACGGGACTCCCCCTCCATGCGACTCCGCCTCAAGGGTTACCCGTCAGAGCGAACGGTTTTAAAACAGTGTAGCGGCGATCCGCGCATATGGCGCCCACGCTACTTATCTTCTATAGCACAGGTAAGCTGCCACTCGGCATTGTCACATTCTTTTCGCAGCACACAGGTGCAGCCAACATTTAAGACACACCGGTGGATTCAAAGCCCCGGGACCTTCACATATCAATACTAGTATCCAAAATGCCCCCTACGGAGCATTCATCCGCATAATCACAGGATAATCACAGGATACACACACCTCACTGGAGCCCCAGATCGCCTTATGCTTCATTAAGTTGTTTACCTTAGAAACTCCTAACACTGTAATGTTAAATCCCAGCATGCATGAAACCGGCAGATGCTCCATCATACTACATATTAATCACAATTTACCAGGCAGCAACTTAGTTTGGACATCAATCTTATGTAGAGTCTAGTTTGGGTTGTTTCTCCAAATGTGGTTTAACTTTTCCCTTACGGGGTTGTCACTTCACATAATTACCTGTTATAGTCTAGCATGGCAGACAAAGCACCAATTTTATATATATATATATATGAGAGATGTGACTGTCTATTATAGCTCCTACGATTATAGCTTCTTTTGTTGATTGATCATCTCATATGTCACAGATCAGAACTGCACCCTCTGTACTTTTTATGTGCATATATAGTAGAAAAATAATCCTCTATGATTGTATAATATAGTTTTTAAGAGTATAGGCTTTTATATGTATTTTATGAAAAAGATGTTTTAGTCTGAGCGCCATCTTTGCTTTTTATTTTTCTAAAGCACGATATTTGACCTGAGGAAGTGACTTGGTCGCGAAACGCGTTGTCCCTAGTGCTTAATAAACTGAATTTTATTACTACTACCACTATGTGTATGAGTCTTCATACCAGGTAAGATTTTCAACTCTTACCTTTGATCGCTTAAACGTGCATTGATATATTTTGACACAAAAGGGCGCCTCCCACAGTGTATTATGTTAAATAGCACCTCATAAAGTGAGGTTACACCACCATATTACTATAGTGGTGATTTTTACGGGAGCAGCGACCGACAAGGCCGAGTGGAGACGGTACTTCTCCACACGTTTTGATGGTGGTTGCCTTCAAAAGCAACCAATAAATTGTGAGTATATTTTCACTACGATAGACCAAGTGCTACAACGATAATGCACGATATCGGGCTCCTGGTGTCCTTGTGTTTTTCTACCCTTACTAGTACTACTAAGCAGGTAGTAACTTTCTTTATAAAGGCAGACATGGTTAACACATTGCAGCAGCCACTTCATGTCCCCCTGTGTCCGACAATAGGGGCCAGGAACTCACCTTCCACCCAAGCCTGGTTGATTTTCAGGAAGGTGAGTTTGTCCACAGAGGCGTGGGAGAGCCGAGAGCGCTTCTCGGAGAGAAGCACTAAAGCATCTCTCGGAGAGGACACTGGAAGGGGAGCAGGACAGGTGTTCCAGGGCGTACTGGGCAAGCTCCCTCCAGATTTCCAGTCTCTTGGCCCAGTACTCCAAGGGGTCCACGGGGCTGTCGGTGTCATTGAGCCCGCTGCATGACCCCATGTAGTCAGCCACCATGCTGGTTAGTCGCTGCTGGTGCTGGTTGGAGGTGGATGCTGTGGCTGACACCTTTGCTGTTGGCTGCTGCACTGCATACAGGCTCCTGCTTAGGCTCTTCAGATCTCCGGGGCACCAGTTGCTGCTGCTGGTGGTAGTAGTTGTTGTGCTGCTGGTGGTGATGTCAGGCACCTGTAGCTGGGTTGGCAGAGCAGTTGCAGTGGGGGTGGAAGGCTGGGGGAATGCTTTTAGTAGTCTGAGCACAAGGGCCCCCTGTAAATCCCTTGTGCGTTGCTCGGTGGTGGATGGCATCATGAACTCTCCCAGCTTCCCCTTCAGACGTGGGTCCAGCATCAAGGTGATCCAGATGTCCTCCCTTGAGCGCACCTGGATCACCCGGGGGTCCCTGCGAAGGCAGCGCAACATGTGCACACCCATGGGAAACAAGTGGGCCTTGGCAACAAGATCTTCATCGTCTTTGTAGTCCCATATCACATGCCTGTCCTCTTCCTGTGCCGTGTCGTCCTCCCCAAGCCGCCATCCCTGTACAACGCCTGCGGCGCTCTGCTCCTCTTCCTCAGCATTCAGGTTAGGGACCTCCAACTCCTCCACCTCCTCTACTACCTGTGAGCCCTCTTGTGCTGCCATCTGCTCCTTTTCCAGCTGCTTCAGGGCTTCCTCCCCTTGCTCAATTAAATTGCACATTGCCTGGTCCAGCAGGCAAACCATGGGCACCCACTGACATACGGAGGCCCGCTCCTCGCTGACCATATTGCTTGCCTCTAGGAAGGGACTCAGCACCAGGCATACCAGGCCGCATCTGTGTCCACTGACTTGCACTAATGATGGGGACTTGGTGGTTGCTGGGGACAGTTTGGTCTAACATGTAGGCCCTAACAGCCAGCCTGTGCTGACACAGCCGCACCAACATGGCCAGAGTAGAATTCCAGCGAGTTGGCATATCTATTAAGAGGCGGTGTGGCTTGCCATATTTCTGCTGTAAGGTGGACAGGAGTGCAGAGGCAGTGGCTGAGCGGTAGAAAAAACCGTACCACCTCTTGCAGCAGGTCGTTCATCCCCTGGTGGGTGCGCAAGAAGCGCTGCACCACAAGATTCAGCACATGGTCCAAGCAGGGGATGTGCTGGAGGTTTCCCTGCTGCAATGCGGCCACCAGGTTGGCTCCGTTATCGGCTGCGACATACTCCACTTCCAGGCCTCTGGGGGTCAGCCACCTCCACTCCTGCTTCCTGAGGGCGGCCAGGACGTTGGCGGCCGTAAGCTTCTCCTTCCCCAGGGTCACCAATTTTAGCAGCGCTTGGCAGTGCCGAGGCTTGGCGCTGCTGCTGCCGAGGCGGGCTTGCTTTGCCGGTGTGAAGGGAGTGGGATGAGAGGAGCCTGCTGCATCCCCCCTGATCCCGCGTGGTGGCACCACTAACTGGGCTGCTGCACTCTTGTCTTCCCTCCCTTCCACCAGTGTCACCCAGTGGGCCATAAAGGACAGGTAGCGACCTGTCCCAAATCGACTACTCCACGAGTCCATGGTCACGTGAACCCGCTTTCCCACAGAGTAGTCGAGCGAATGGGCCACGTTTTCCACCACAAACTTGTGGAGTGCTGGGATGGCGTCTCTGGAAAAATAGTGGCGACTGGGGATTTGCCACTCGGGGATGCCAAATTGGAGCAGTGTCTGCATATCGCTCCCCTCCTGCACCAGGGAGTAGGGAAGGAACTGTGATGCCATGGCCCGGGTCAGCAAGCCATTTAGTTTACGGATGCGCCTGTGGCTTGTAGGCAGAGGCTTGGTCAGACCCTGAAAGGTGTCGCTCAGCAGGGTCTGACAACGATGTGATGCGGGGGAGACAGAGGAGAGAGACGACTGGCTGCCAGCCTCAATGTCTGTGTCCTGAGTAGCCGAGGTGGAATAGCGCTTGCGTGCTAGTACTGCTGCTGCGGCGGGGGATTCACGACCCTGAGGGAGGGATGATGCTGCTGCGGTGGTGGGCCTTGTGCTCTCAGTACCCCCTGCTTGCAGTGCCTGCCTCCTCTTGAACTCCTCATTACTGATGGTAGTGGCAGCTCTTCAGGTGGCCCTGGAGGGATGAGGTACTTATGTTGGACATATTTTTCCCACGGCTCAATTTTTTGCTGCATAAGTTACAGATCACATATTTTTTGTCCTGGCTTGACACCTCAAAAAAGTTCCATACCGGTGACTTCAATTTACTGTGGCCCTGTACTCTACTGCTAACAGAGGGTGCAGCAGAACAATCTGTGCTTGGGGGTTGCATGGTGGTGGTGCCGGCTGAAGCAGTGCCCTGTCTACTTCTTCCACGCCCACTATTGCACCTGCCCCTGCCTGACATATGGCGATATCCTTGCCTAGGTGACTCGTCATCCTGCTCCGACCATTCTTCCCCAGACTCAGGCTGCACATACGGACGGTCCACAACATCATCATCATAATCAAGCTCTTCCTCTGACTGGACCCCCACCTCCTCTTCCGCCCCTACATCCCCAGACACAGACCCCTCCTCATTAACATCGTCCAATAACAGTTGTGATTCTGTCCTGAGCTGAATCTCCTTCATATCAGTCCCCAGTAGGTCCTGAACTTCAGCCAGCAATATGTTCCCAGATGCCGGACTGAGGGACAGAGCGCTGTCGTCCTGGGAGGGCTGCTGACCACTGGCTGCTGAGGTGAATGTCACAGCAAGCGTGGGGCGTTGGCTGCTGCTGCTTGGAGTGCTGCTCACAGTAGAGGACTGGGATGCAGTCATGATGTCCATCAATACGTCAGCTTCCATCTGCTCAACCACCACACGGGGACCAGAAGTTTTAAAATATTGTGATAACCAGGTCCTCTGACTCGGCCCAGGCTGTGCTGCCCTTTCTGCTGCACCACGACCCCATACAGCTGGGTGTCCTCTCCCTGGATGTGGAGCAGTCCCAGAAGTGGCTAAAGCAATGGAACTCCCTTTCCTGACATCCCCACGAACCCTGCCAGACATGTTGCTAATTAATCACTGGGTAATGAGATGATTAATACCAGTGAGCAGTGAGCACAGTACAACCTAAGTGAAGGGTATCACTGGGTAATGAGATGATTAATACCAGTGAGCAGTGAGCAGAGTACAACCTAAGTGAAGGGTATCACTGCCAAATGAGATGAATAATACTAGTGAGCAGTGAGCACAGTACACAATGTCACTCACGAAATTTACTGAATGACCAGCAGTGGCAGTGTGACTTAAGGATGCTCACCGTGTTCCGCGGAATTCCGTTTTCCACGATTCCGGACAGAATTTGATGATTCCGTTCCGTCGCATCGGAACGGAATTGCCATAGAGCTATAGTGGAAATTCCACGGAAAGATACGTAATTCCGGCGGAATGCGGAATTTTGTTCAGCAATCACAAGAAAGCCCCTAGAAGAAGTTTAAACAACAGGATTAAGGATGATCCGGCAGAAAAATCCTCCATTCTCCTCCTCTCTTGTCTTGTCTACCATGGATTTATAGGATGTCAAAAGCAAGGTCACATACATTGGCCAGGAATCAAACCCAGGTCAACTGCTTGTAAGGCAGCTATGCTCACCACTATACCACCAACTCTACATGCTGAAGCCAGCCTAGCATGTACCATTGTGATATACCCAAGAGAAAAATGAGCTTGCTTAGGGATTTGTAGGATGTAGGATTACTTTAATTTTTCCGCCAGAATGCGGAATTCCACGGAAATTCCGCAGAAATGTCATAGCGACGTAACTTAGCGCTGATGGAATCCGCCAATTACAGAACGGAATTAGCTCTTTCCGATCATCCCTAGTGTGACTGTAAGTAGTAGCTGAAGTGTATGACTGGCTAGCTGAATACAAATGAGCAGTACACTCTGAACCTGCCTGCCTGCTCTAAACACACTAATCACCAGTACACTCTGACTACACTGACTACAGCAATGACTCACTGGCTAGCTAACTGAATACATGTGTAGTATAAGCAGTAAAAACGCTAGGTTTTTCACACAAAAACGCGTTTGCTGAAGGAACAATGGCCTGGAGATAATCCTCTCAGTACCAGAGTCTAGCAAGGATGGAGGTTTTCATTATGGCCGCCACTTTATATACAGGAGGGGAGGGCATAGCCTCCCCTCCTGTGATTGGTTGCTAGTGCCTGGCTGGGGGCCTCTGATTGGCCCAGGGAAGTAACTTCCACCTACTTCCGCTATTCACGACCTAACCACGAGTTCTGCGCCATTTTCCCGAGCGTGAATGCGTTCATTCACGGTCTGCCGAAGCGGATTTTAGTGAATGAAAATTGATCCATGGCGACGAATACCAATGGCGGAAAGCTCAAAAATGGTCTTGGAATCACGGCAAGTCATGATCACGACCTCCATCCAAGCATCACTGCACACCTCTCTTTAGGTCAACCTGGTGGCTCTGAGCTCTTCTGGAGTCACCATATTGATGACGAAATTAGTGCAGACACAGGGCAGACTCATGGACTCAAGCTATCCAACAACCTCAGCTTCCCAAGTAGCTAGGATTACAGACACGCCATTGTGGCCATTCATATTTTACTATATGAATGAAGTAGCACAATATTGGTAAATTAAAACTATATTTTATCACTTTTACTGGGCCTCATTTTAGTAAACGTAAAAATAGAGGTTACAGTGGAGAAAAGTAGAATATCAGTATTATAAACAATATTTTATGTCATATACTCGTGCCCATTGTACTAAACAATAACTCTTATGGTTTACATCTGGCATCCTTTTTAACTGGAAATAGAGACGCTATCAGGGGCATAAACAATAGACCCAACAAAGGATGCAGCCGCAGGGGGGCCCAGAAGCCGCAGGGGGCCCTGGGGGGAGAAGTTTCCTTTCCCTGTCCTGAAAGATTAATAACTAAGGGCACAGAGAAATAATGCTTTCTGCTCTCTGCACAATAGTTCTAATGACTGCATCTGCTCAGCCACTGATAAGGAATCATACAAAGTTCTGCAGACAAAGATTTGTAGACAGTCCCTATTCAGTGTTCAGCAGGGTCTTGTGTACAGTGCTACTCTACCCCTATCCTTTCTAGCCCTTCCCAAGTGTTGTGTACTGTAGTGATGCTTGAGGAGTCTGGACACAGAGTGAAACTTTTTTTTACTCTCTGCACAATTGTTTTAATGACTGCATCTGCTCAGCCACTAATAAGTAATTATACAAAGTTATGCAGACAAAGATTTGTACACAGTCCCTATTCAGTGTGCAGCAGCGTCTTGTGTACAGTACTGTTCTATCCTCAGCCCTCCCCGAGTGCTGTGTACTGTAGTGATTCTGGAGAAATCTGCAGCGCCAGTTCTGCTCCATCAGAGATAAACTGTATAATAAGCTGCGGCTGGAAGCACACTCATCTGTTAGTTTTCTGTATGTGTTTTCTGCACACCATGGGCTTGATTCACTAAACCATGATAACTCATATCGAATTTCCGCACGCAATCGCGAATTTTCGCACACGAAAGCGCGAAAACACTAGCGCACCTGTGATATGAGTTATCACGGTTTAGTGAATCAAGACCCATATCTGTTTGTGTGAAAATATGCACCTTTTATCACAGAAACTAATGTAATTGATAGTGAAAATGTGTGCAGTGCTTCACTGTTGTCAGATTTTATCAACATGAGGAAAACACATTCAAGTGTGCCCTAGCCAATTAATTAACATTGGTTCTCAGTTTATCTGTGCAGATTGCAGAAAGCGAAGAGGGGGGCCCTTCCAAAGTTTTACAGGGGAGCCCTGTGATTTCTAGTTACGCCCCCTGGGCGCTATGAAAAAAGGGGATACAATTGAAGAGAAATCTTCATCAGGTCTGATGAAGGCGAGGATTCGCCAAAACGCGTTGTGACGCTGCCAGCACGCTCAAGTCCCCAGGGCCAGCCACCCCCGTCCCTTCCACCTGGACCACGACCTCCGCAGGCCACGGAGGCCGTAGAAGGCGGCTCCGCAGGGTTCCAAGACAGGGCTTTGCCATTATCTGATATGCTTGTATGCATCTACCTTCTAGTAAGTGCAATTGTTTTATGCGCATTTTAACCACTTGCCGACCGCCCACAACCGATGGGCGGTGGCAAGGGCTGGGCCCAAACGACCGCAATACGCCCATCGGGCGTGGTTATGCGGCGATCGTGTGACGTGATCAGGCGCCAGCGACAGGCTCCGCCCCCTTGCGCAGTAACCCGCCGGCCGTTCGGAAGCGCCAGCGGGTTACTAGCCTTCAGATCGCCGCATGCAAAGCCTATAATACGCTTTGTAATGTATACAAAGCGTATTATACAGGCTGCCTCCTGCCCTGGTGGTCCCAGTTATCGAGGGACCACCAGGGCAGGCTGCAGCCCCCCAGGTAAGCACCCAAGCACACTGATCTGCCCCCCCCTTCCCTCTGATCGCCCACAGCACCTCTCAAACCCCCCCCCCCTGCCCACCCCTCAGACCCCTGTTTGCACCCAATCACCCCCCTAATCACCTATCAATCACTCCCTGTCACTATCTGTCAACACTATTTTTTTAGATTGGTCCCTAAACTGCCCCCTGGGGGCTCCTGGTCACCCCCCCACACTCTCAGATCCTCCCCAGACACCCCCTCCCCTGTGTACTGTATACATCTATCCTCCCCTGTAATCACCTGTCAATCACCTGTCAATCACCTGTCATTCACCCATCAATCACCCGTTAATCACCACCTGTCACTACCACCTATCAGATCAGACCCTAACCTGCCTCTTACGGGCATCGGATCACCCTCCCACACCATCAGATCGCCCGCAGACCTACCCTCAGATCACCACCAAAGTGCATTGTTTACATCTGTTCTGCCATCTAATCACCCACTGATCACCCATCAATCACCCATCAATCACCCCGTCCCCACCTGTCACTGCTACCCATCAGATCAGACCCCTATCTGCCCCTAGGGCACCCAATCACCCGCCCACACCCTCAGAACGACCTCAGACCCCCCCCCCCAGACCTCCCCCCCCCTGTGTACTGTATACATCTATTCTCCCTGTCAATCACCCCGTCACCACCTGTCACTGCCTCCCATCAGATCAGACCCTAACCTGCCTCTTATGGGCATCTGATCACCCTCCCACACCATCAGATCGCCTGCAGACCTACCCTCAGATCACCTCCAAAGTGCTTTGTTTACATCTGTTCTGCCATCTAATCACCCACTGATCATCCATCAATCACCCCCTGTCACCACCTATCACTGCTACCCATCAGATCAGACCCTAATCTGCCCCTTGGGCACCCAATCACCCTCCCACACCCTCAGAATGCCCTCAGACCCCAGCCCTGATCACCTCCCCAGTGCATTGCTTGCATCTATTCCCCCCTCTAATCACACCTTGAGGCACCCATCAATCACCTCCTGTCACCACCTAGCACACCTACCCATCAGATCAGGCCCTAATTTGCCCCGTGTGGGCTCCTGATCACTCGGCCAAACCCTCTGATCCCCCTCAGACCCCCTTCCGATCACCTCCCCAGTGCATTGATTGCATTTATTTTCCCCTCTAATCCTCCCCTGAGACACCCATCAATCACATGCCCATGTTCTCTGCTGACATGTCCAGGTCACGATTTGAGAACATCTTGCGCTTTCTGCACTTCAGTGCCAATACAACCTGTCATCTAAGAGGCCACCCTGCTTATGACCGGTTCCTCAAAATTCATCCCCTCATAGACCACCTGCCATCAAAATTTGCAGATGCTTATACCCCTGAACAGTCATTTTGAGACATTTGGTTCCCAGACTACTCACGGTTTAGGGTCCCTAAAATGCCAGGGCAGTATAGGAACCCCACAAGTGACCCCATTTTAGAAATAAGACACCCCAAGGTATTCCGTTAGGTGTATGACGAGTTCATAGAAGATTTTATTTTTTGTCACAAGTTAGCGGAAATTGATTTTTATTGTTTTTTTTTTTCACAAAGTGTCAATTTCCGCTAACTTGTGACAAAAAAAAGCTTCTATGAACTCACCATACTCCTAACAGAATACCTTGGGGTGTCTTCTTTCTAAAATGGGGTCACTTGTGGGGTTCCTATACTGCCCTGGCATTTTAGGGGCCCTAAACCGTGAGGTCAAAATGACCTGTGAAATCCTAAAGGTACCCATTGGACTTTGGGCCCCTTAGTGCAGTTAGTGTGCAAAAAAAGTGGCACACATGTGGTATCGCTGTACTCAGGAGAAGTAGTATAATGTGTTTTGGGGTGTATTTTTACACATACCCATGCTGGGTGGGAGAAATCTCCGTGTAAATGGACAATTGTGTGTAAAAAAAAAATCAAAAAATTGTCATTTACAGAGATATTTTTCTCACCCAGCATGGGTATGTGTAAAAATACACCCCAAAACACATTATACTACTTCTCCTGAGTACGGCAATACCACGTGTGGCACTTTTTTGCAGCCTAACTGCACTAAGGGGCCCAAAGTCCAATGACCACCTTTAGGCTTTACAGGGGTGCTTACAATTTAGCACCACCAAAATGCCAGGACAGTTAACACACCCCACAAATGACCCCATTTTGGAAAGTAGACACTTCAAGGTATTCAGAGAGGGGCATGGTGAGTTTGTGGCAGATTTCCTTTTTTTCGTCACAAGTTAGGTTTTTTTTTTTGTCTCAAAGTGTCATTTTCCGCTAACTTGTGACAAAAAATAAAATCTTTTATGAACTCACCATGCCTCTCAGTGAATACTTTGGGATGTCTTCTTTCCAAAATGGGGTCATTTGGGGGGTATTTATACTATTCTGGAATGTTAGCACCTCATGAAACCTGACAGGTGCTCAGAAAAGTCAGAGATGCTTCAAAATGGGAAAATTAACTTTTGGCACCATAGTTTGTAAACGCTATAACTTTTACCCAAACCAATAAATATACACACATAGACATGTAGCACAATACATTTGGACACAAATGTATACATAAATTTTACTTTATTTGAAAAATGTCAGCACAGAAAGTAAAAAAAAATCATTTTGTTGACAAAATTCATGTCTTTTTTGATGAATATAATAAAAACTAAAACTCACAGCAGCAATCACATAGCACCAAAAGAAAGCTGTATTAGTGACAAGAAAAGGAGGTAAAATTAATTTAGATAGTAGGTTGTATGACCGATCAATAAACCATGAAAGCTGCAGTGGTCTGAATGGAGAAAAAGGCTCTGGTCCTTAAAGGGAAGGTTCAGGGAATGCATAAAAAAAATAAAAATCCAAATCCACTTACCTGGGGCTTCCTCCAGCCCGTGGCAGGCAGGAGGTGCCCTCGGCGCCGCTCCGCAGGCTCCCGGTGGTCTCCGGTGGCGAGCCCGACCTGGCCAGGCCGGCTGCCAGGTCGGGCTTCTTCTGCGCTCCACAATGCATGTCATTGGTGTGCGCTGACATCATCCGATGTCCTCCGGGCTGTACTGCGCAGGCGCAGTAGTCAGCGCGCACCAATGACACGCATTGTGGAGTGCAGAAGAAGCCCGACCTGGCAGCCGGCCTGGCGATGTCGGGCTCGCCACCGGAGACAACCAGGAGCCTGCGGAGCGGCGCCGAGGGCACCTCCTGCCTGCCACGGGCTGGAGGAAGCCCCAGGTAAGTGGATTTGGATTTTTATTTTGTTTATGCATTCCCTGAACCTTCCCTTTAAGGGGCGAAAAGACTGTGGTCCTTAAGTGGTTAATCCAATAAAACTGGTTTCACACTATGGAGCGCTCCTCCGTTTTCCACTTTTTCTGCTATGAAAAAAGGGCACAGGATACAGTCGAATTCCTTATTTTATAGTAATAAGTATAAAATTACCGGTTTACAAATACATTTTGTTTTAAATTATCACTGTTTAAAATTCATTTTTAACAATTGTTAATATGCCATAGACACATAGTTTACCTATGTACCTTTAAACACATGGAATCAGTTGAAAAGGGTGCCTGAGCCATCTGTATTAAAAGGGCGCCTCCATAGACTTAAGTGTTATTTCTGCAAATATGGGCTACAAAGTGGTGAAAAGGGCGCCTGAGTTTTATTTTTACAGCTACAAGGTTTTTGATTCTGCTACAAAAGGGCACCCTTTTTATAGCCCAGATCGGGGGTGTGGGGGGTCGGTGGTGTTAGTATTGGAATCACAAGCGGGGTGGGGAGCTTAGGGTTAGGCACCACTAGGGGGGTCTTAGGGTAAGGCACTACCAGGGGAGGGTTCTGTGTGAGAGTGGGGAGATGTTAGGTAATAGTAATCAGCAGGGGGGTCTTAGGGTTAGGCACCATGGGAGGGTGAGTTAGGCACCACCAGGGGAGGGTTCTGTTTGAGATTAGGGAGAAGTTAGGTCATAGTAATCACCAGGTGACAAAATTTGGCATATGGGCTACACCAGGCACCCTTTGTAGCCGAATTTGGCATATGCGCTACATCAGGCGCCCTTTGGCTGAATTTGACATATGGGCTACACAAGGGGCCCTTTGTAGCCAAATTTGGCATATGGGCTACACCAGGCACCCTTCGTAGCTGAATTTTGAATATGAGCTACATCGGGTGCCCTTTGTAGCCAAATTTGACATTTCGCCTACATCATGCACCCTTTGTAGCTGAATCTGGCATATGGGCTACACCAGGCACCCTTTGTAGCTGAATTTGGCTTATGGGCTACAACAGGCACCCTTTTTCCAGGTGCCCTTTTCAAATGTACACAAACACGTAGTTTATGTAGTGCTTACCTCTCACATTTAGCATAAACTATAAATAACATGTTACCATAAAAATACATGGAAAATATAAATTAAATGGTACAAAATATCAGTTGAAATCTTAATTATATCTTTTCGATACAGAAAAATGTTACTGGCTAATTTTTTTAAGTCCAATAAAACACCTTTCCATCATTCAAACAGTGTTTTAGTGTTAGTGATTTAAGTGATTGAAAAAGAGTTAAAGTTTGTCTTATTAATACTATACCTTACCCTTCTCTCACAAAGAACCCTCTCTCTACCTATCCCTAAGCTTTAGACCCCCCCCCCCCCCTGGTGGTGCCTAACCCTAAGACCCCCCTGGTGGTGCCTACCCCTAAGGGCCCTTTCACGCTGACGCAGTGCAGCAAATTGTTGCACTGCTGCCGCAGTCTAATCAAATCCTGTGGGGAAGTTCACACTTCCCACGTTGTGGTACACTGCGCCGGAAGTTCCCATTCTAACGCTAGTGCAGAACTGTTACCATGCAGTACTCACAGCGATCAACGTCGGCCCGGTAGTTATATTAGTTTATGGCAAAACAGGGTTTTTTTAAAAGTTGTTTTTGTGGTGTGCATGAGTGGATGCATATTTTTACAATACGCTTCTGCATACCCGAAGCAGGAAGTACCCGCAAGCGCGCATCACTCCCTGCTTGGCTGTTGGCCAGACAGGGAACACCGTGTACTAACGCGGTGTTCCCTGAATTCCTGTTTTTGGCAATGCAATGCGGTGCAGCAGAAGCATCGCTAAAACTTGTTTGCAGTGTGAAATCAGCCTAAGAACCCTCTGGTTGTGCCTTGAACTAATACCCCCTGGTACTGTCTAACTCTAAGAGTCTTAATCCATTTTCTGTCGATGCTAGCCATTTCAAAATTAGCAGACAATTATTAAATGTGATTTGTGTGTGGTTGGACCACTCAGCACATCCCTAACACCTTCTGAAAGCAAGCAAGTGTGCTCCGCAGTGGAATGCCCCAAGACACATGTTTTTGATATCTGTGTGACACAGAAAACGCCAGAAGCGTGCCCGTGTCACTCTCTGCGGGTTATGGTTGGCTGTCGCTGAGTTATGAACATTCCAGTTATTGCATATTCTTTCTGCTTGTCATGACAAAGGGCGGGAGAAGGCATACACCACCCATCTCCTTTTCCAACTCCGCCCTCTGGCAGAGGAAGAGTTAAAACAACACTGCTGGACACAGAGGAAAGTCTTTTATCCAGCCATCATCTACCATCAAAGGATTGGCATTTCATTCATGGACTACCCAGAACTTTAAATAATTGGATTTACATCTTCTGTTAGACCTATCGCAAAGGACACAGTCATTTGACTCAAAGACTGCTCATGACATTATATTCTGTTATTTTCAGCTTTTAAGCCCTATTTTAATTGTATCGATTTGTGTAGCCTCCCTGGCGGTATGGACGAGCTGAGTTCGTCCAGCAAAAACTTGCAAAAAACGTTAATGACGAGCTGAGCTCGTCCATGCCGACAGGGAGATTTCCTGTTTCTCTGCCCCGCCGGCTGCATTTTTTTCTTATCAGAGGGATTCCCCAGGATGGCTGGATGCCTGACTGCACGCTGTGGGTAGCGATCTGTGCTACCCACAGCGTGCAGAACAAGCATCCAGCCACCCTAGGGAATCCCTGGGCAGCCAGCGGGGCAGAGAATGTGCAGGGGATCCCCCTTGTATGTGGAGGCTGTGCTGGCGGGGGATCCCCCTCTGGGCGGGCGGGGGGAACCCCTTTATATGGTGGCTGTTGCGGGCAGGGGATCCCCCTCTGTGCGGGCGGGGGGATCCCCCTTCTATTGTGGCTGTTGCGGGCGGGGGATCCCCCTCTGTGCGGGTGGGGGATCCCCCTTCTATTGTGGCTGTTGCGGGCGGCCTATCCCCCTCCTCCCCCTCCCTCCCGATGTCCGGTCTCTGTACAAGTCTCCAAGTCACCAAGTCTCGTAATGTAACTGTACAGAGAACGAGACTTCGGAGATGGAGGAGGAAGTGCTGCTGCCGTCGCTGGAGAAAGCCCTCGGGTGAGTAAATCTATTTACTCAATGGGCTTAGAGAGGGGGGGGGGGGAGGAGATCGGGAGGGGGGACATTGGGAGGGAGGGGGAGGAGGGGGATAGGCCGCCCGCAACAGCCACAATAGAAGGGGGATCCCCCCACCCGCACAGAGGGGGATCCCCCCGCCCGCACAGAGGGGGATCCCCTGCCCGCAACAGCTACCATATAAAGGGGTTCCCCCGCCCGCACAGAGGGGGATCCCCCGCCAGCACAGCCTCCACATACAAGGGGGATCCCCCGCACATTCTCTGCCCCGCTGGCTGCCCAGGGATTCCCTAGGGTGGCTGGATGCTTGTTCTGCACACTGTGGGTAGCACAGATCGCTACCCACAGCGTGCTGAGGGGGGGAGGGGGAGGATCGGGAGGGGGACATCTGGCTACCTATAAATCTGGCTAAACATCTGGCTCGCTATATACCTGGCTAAACACCTGGCTCACTATATACCTGGCTAAACATCTGGCTCACTATATACCTGGCTAAACATCTGGCTCACTATATACCTGGCTAAACATCTGGCTCACTATATACCTGGCTAAACACCTGGCTCACTATATACCTGGCTAACTATACTTGGCTAACTATACCTGGCTGCACATCTGGCTAACTATACCTGGCTGCACATCTTCTACCTATACATCTGGGTCTTATACTCACCATTGGCATGCTGATCCCTCGTCTCGTACCTCTGATAGCTTCCCCAGTGTCTTCTTCCATGTCCCTTGGCGGATTTTGCTTCTTCCTCAGCGATCACATGTCCCCCGTTGATCGGCGTTGATGACACCAGGGTCACACAGTGTCATCAACATCTTGCAGAAAACACTTTTTTTTTTTAATTGAATTCAATACAATAATCTGTATTAAATTTAATATTAAAAAAAAATTGGTTGCAAAAAAAAAAATGGTTGCAAATTAGTGGAAATTATTGGAACACTTTTTGCACGGAAATCCTGGGGAAACTGAACGCCAGGGTGGTTAAATTGCTATATCTGGTTTCTTCATTATTTCTGTAAATAAACGATTAAAAATCGTTTGTCTAAGTGCTGTTCTGAAAATCTCTGCAAAAGGATTCACATCTCCTTAGAGATACACGTTACCATAGCCGATTTATCAGTAGTTTTGCTAACTCTAGAAAGGTTGTCAAATTAACACTTTTCCCTACAAGATATAGCTAGAGTTAGACTTAGCGCGTCCATACGCTTTATTGCGGATTGGTGGCAGCAACCTGGCCTCTATATGAGATCCCAGATTGTATTGTTTGTATATACAATTGAAATTGGACTGTGTGTGGACTCACCAACCAATCCAAAAGGTTACTTTGCCTGCAGTGCTGACTGCCTTTAGGATTCCCTCGGGGTCTGAGGCTGAATGGTAAACTGCAGCAAAGGGAACAGGTATAGGAGGGTGACTGTGCATACGTCACACTGCCTCACAAACATACAATCACCATATACACTCTTGTTGCAGCAAAAAAAAAAAAAAAAAAATTGTGCTGCTGCTTTCATGCCATCATGAACCCCCCCCCCCCCTCCAGGGCACCATTCACCCCTCAGGGTGCAAAGCCCAACGCGGCTGGGCCTCTTCTGGCTATCCCACCCTGCATGGGGGACAAAGGATAGAAGAGGCTTAGGAAGGTGATAGTCACGTCATTTAAAAAAAAAAAAAAAAAAAAAAAGATACCACACACTCATTCATTTTTTTTTAAAAAATCCAACAATTAGGTAAAGTTGCCAGGGATCCTTATACAGCCGAATTGCGGCTGTATAGCGATTCATGGCCAAAGTGTTGCCACATTTCCACAGGACTTCCAGATGGTCAATACACACTGCATACTGACCATCTGGAAACCCCATCATGAAATTCACTGCTCTTTCCTTTGATATATGTAAATCTACACTACCGATAAGTTGATACATTATCTGTCATTTAACCACATTTAAGAATAAACTTTTTTCCTATCATAACTTTAAAATCAATTTTCTCAAAAGCGACATGGTCTTTTTGAAAAAAAAAAATCTCCTTTCCTCTCTTCTCCTTAATATATCCTGCAAATTTGGTGTTTCTGTCATGTACAGTGGTGCTCAGATACCCCCGAATTACAGATTCGACTATTCGGCCGTGATTGAAAAAAAATCCAGAAATGGCATGATTGATTTTCAGATTTGAGATGGACTCACAAATTTGACTCGGATTTTTCCCGTGAATGAGGCAATCATGGCTAAACACGGCCGTGATCACGGAATAGCGTTTAAGCTATTATTAAAGCCCCTATACACATGGCCTGATTTACCACAAGGCACTGTAGGCACAAGCCTACAGGCGCCTGATGATGAAAAGGCGGCTCACTTCCCTCCCCAAGCGCCTCCCTCCCTCCTTTCCTAAATCCTGATGAGTGTAAATGAAAGGTTACTTACCCGGCTCTTGGCATTCCACTGACAAAATCTCCCTTCAGTCAGGGGCACCTCTAGCAACTTAATATTAAGGTTCCTCTAGCTACCTAATACTTAGGGGCACCTCTAACTACTTAATTTTAAGGGTACATCTGGCTACCCAGTCCTAAGGTGCACCTGTAGCTACCTATAACGGGCAAGGGAAGTAAGGGAGAACTGATAGCTGGGACAGCCAGCACACCTGCAGTGTGGTTCAACAGGGTTTATAGGTTCATGGACAGCTGAGTCTAGGGTGCCAGAACATCTGTGCCTATAGGCTCCTGTGAGGTAAATCTGGGCTTGCCCATGCATGCTACAATCCCCAAATTGCATTTATTATATAGGTGATAAGGGGCTACAACGTAAACAAAAAAAATCCAAAAAGAACTTTTAGTTTTTGAGAAAATGGATTGTACAGTTAAATCAACACTTTAAATGGGGCTATTAATTGGTAATAATTGGTTTTAAACAGGGAAATACACTTTAATCAATCGCAGAGGTGATGGCGAGTCCCAATGGCACCTGGCGCTGGTGGTACCACTGGAGGAGAATGAGTGGGCGACACCACAAAAACACCCAGAGAGGTTTTTGTAAATGTTTTTATTTTTTTTTCTTGCATCAATAGCAATGCCATGGCAGCAAAGTTGTCTGTTAAATCAGCTCAAAAATTGTAGCATCTGTGGACCCTGGTGGTGGGTACACAGACTGCTGTTGTCGTTAGCAGGAGGACTAAGCAGCACTCTGCGGTAGCACAGAAGAAGAGTATGGCACCTCACTAGTGGCACCACAGTACCATAAATTATCAGCCCAAAAATTGTAGCATCCCTGGACCCTGGTGGTGGGTACACAGACTGCTGTTGTCATTAAATACGACATGAGAGGTGGCAGCAGGAGGACTAAGCAGCACTCTGCGGCAGCACAGAAAAAGAGTATAGCACCTCACTGGTGGCACCACAGCACAATAAATCAGCCCAAAAATTGTAGCATCCGTAAACCCTGGTGGTGGGTACACAGACTGCTGTGGTCATGACAAAGGGCGGTGGCACCACAGCACGAGAATTGTGCCCAAAAAATGTAAGTATCCGTGGACCCTGGCAAGGGGAACACAGACTTTTGTAGTTAAATACAACATCAGCAGCAGCAGGAGGAGGAGGACTAAGGACTCAGCAGCAGTACAGAAAGGCATGGCCCCTCATTGGTGGCACCACAGCAAGAGAATTGTGCCCAAAAATTATAAGCATCCATGGACCCTGGCAGTGGGAACACAGACTTAATATTAAATTCCAACATCTGCAGGAGGAGGAGGACTAACCACTCAGCAGCGGCACAGAAAGGCAAGGCACCTCACTTGTGGTACTGCAGCATGAAAATTGTGCCCAAAAATTGTATGCATCTGTGGACCCTGGCAGTGGGAACATAGACTTTAGTAATTAAAGTCGAGGAACATCAGTGGCAGCAGGAGGATGACTGAGCAGTCAGTAGGGCAGCAGAGAACGACCACGGCACCTCACTGGTTGAACCGCAGCAAAAAAATGAACTGAACCAGGCCAATTACGAGTACCAGGCAGGTTCTAACTTGCTTTGGAAAGGCAGACATTAAAAATTGCAGCAGCCACTTCATGTCCCCCTGTGGCCGACAGCAGGGGCCAGGAACTCACCTCCCACCCAAGTCTGGTTGATTTTCAGGAAGGTGAGTTTGTCCATGCCGAGAGCTCTTGGAGAGGACACTGGAAGGGGGGCAGGACAGGACTTCCAGGGCATACTGGGCAAGCTCCCTCCAATTTCTTCACCCAGTACTCCATGGGGTCCATGGGGCTGCCGGTGTCAAGCCCGCTGAATGACCCCATGTAGTCAGACACCATGCTGGTCAGTCGCTGCTGGTGCTGGTTGGAGAAGCATGCTGTGCCTGGCACCTCTGCTCTGTGCAGCTGCACTGCATACAGGCTCTTGCTTAGGCTCAGTAGGTCTCCGGGGCTGCTGCTGCTGGCGGCCACAGGCACCTGTTGCTGAGTTGTTAGAACAGCAACAGTGGGGGTGGAAGGCGGCTTCCAAGAGTCTGCACACAAGGGCCTCCTGCAACTCCCTTGTGCGTTGCTCAGTGGTGGATGGAGACATAAACCCCTCCAGCTTCCCCTTTAGATGTGGGTCCAGCATCAAGGTCATCCAGATGTCCTCCCTTTCACGCATCTGGATCACCCGGGGGTGGAAGGCTGGGGGAATGCTTCCAACAGTCTGCACACAAGGGCCTCCTGCAACTCCCTTGTGCGTTGCTCGGTGGTGGATGGCGACATAAACTCCCCCAGCTTCCCCTTCAGACGCGGGACCAGCATCAAGGTGATCCAGATATCCTCCCTTTCATGCATCTGGATCACCCGGGGGTCCCTGCAAAGGCAGCGCAACATGTGTAACAAGACATGGGGAACAGGTGGGCATTGGCAACAACATCTTCGTCCCCGAGGAGTCGAGGGCATGCTCGTTGTACTCTTCCTGCAGAGTGTCCTCCACCTCAGTCCACCACCCCCGTACAACGGCAGCGGCGCTCTGCTGCTCCCACCCAGCATTCAGGTTAGGGACCTCCAATTCCTCCTCCTCCTCCATTATCTCTAAGTCCTCTTACTAGAGCCTATCCTCCTCCTGTGAGGTGGATTGTGCTGCCTCCTGATCCCGCTGCCTCCATCTCTTCCATTAGATCAGACGTTGCCCTGTCCAGCAGGTAAACCAAGGGCACCCACTCACAAACGGATGCCCGCTCCTGGCTCACTATCTTGGTTACCTACAGGAAGGGAGTCAGGACTAGGCACTCTTACTGCATCTGTGTCCACTGAGCTGCGGTGATGATCACTTGGAGTTGCTGGTTGTTTACACTACATATGTAGTTGGTAAGATCTGTCCTGTGCTGCCACAGCCATTCCAACATCACCACAGCTGAGTTCCAGCGAGTTGGGACATCAATAATTAGCCAGTGTGATGGCAGGCCCAGGCTCTGCTGCAGGTCGGCCAATTTTGCAGAGGCAGCGGTGGAGCGGTGGAAATGGCACACCACTTTCCCAGCATCATCAAGCAGCTTGTCCATTGCAGGGTAGGTGTGCAGGAAGTGCTACACCACTTAATTAAGCACATGGGCCAAGCAGGGGATGTGCTGGAGGTTTCCCTGCTGCGCTGCAGCCACCAGGTTGGCCCCATTATCGGCCGCCACATACCCCACTTCTAGGCCTCTGGGAGGTCAGCCACCTCTGCTCCTGCAGCCTGAGGGTGGCCAGGATGTTGGCGGCTGTAAGTTTTTCCATCCCCAGGCTTATTAATTTCAGCAGCGCTTGGCAGTGCCGAGGCTTGGTGCTGCTGCTGCTGAGGCGGGTTTGCTTGCGGGTGTGGAGGAACTAAGATCAGAGGAGCCGTCTGCATCCCCCCAATCCAGCTGCTGCTGCTGTGCTCTTGTCCTCCCTCTTCCACCAATGGTCGCCCAGTGTGCCGTAAAGGACAGGTAGCGACATGTCCCATATCGGCTACTCCACGAGTCCATGGTGATGTGGACCCACTCACCCACGCCGTAGTCGAGTGAATGGACCACGTTTACCACCACAAACTTGTGGAGTGCTGAAATGGCTGTCCTCAAAAAGTAATGGTGGTTTGGCATTTGCCAAACTGGAGCAGTATGCAAAGATTGCTCCCCTCCTGCACCAGGGAGTAGGGATGGAGTTGTGATGCCATGGCCCGGGCCAGCAAGTGATTTAATTTCCTGATTCTCCAGTGACCAGAAGGCAGAGGCTTGGTCAGATCCTAAAAGGTGTCGCTCAGCAGGGTCTGATGCCAATGTGCTGTAGAGGAAACAGAGGAGGCCAATGACGAGAACTGGCTGCCAGCCTCAATGTCTGTGTCCTGAGTAGCCGAGGGAGCACTGGAGGTCGAATAGCTCTTGTGTGCTACTGCTGCTGTGGCGGGAGATTCACTACCCTGAGGGAGGGATGATGCTGCTGCGGTGGTGGGTCTCCTGCTCTGACCACCCCATTTTCTGGGGCCTCTTAAATTGTGCATAGTCATTGCAGTGGATGCTCTTCAAGTGGGCCTGGAGGGAAGAGGTATCCATCTTTGAATGGTTGCGCCCACGGCTCAGTTTTTTACTGCAGGAGTTACAGAAAGCATATGTTTTGTCCTGGCTTGACATTGTGAAGAAATTCCAGATTGGGGACGTATAGAACCCAGGTCCCGGCCCCAATGGCACTCAGAGGGTGCATCAGCTCTACCTCTGGTTGGGGTTGCATGGTGGTGGTGCTGCTGCTGGTGGTGGTGCCGGCTGAAGCAGTGGCCTCTCTTCCATGCCCACTGCTGGACCTGCCCCTGCCTGACATCTGGCGAGACAATTGCCTACGATCCTCCTCTGAGCAGTCTTCTGCAGCCTCAGGCACATACAGATGGTCCCGATCATCATCATCATCATCATCATCATCATCATCATCACCTTCATCATAAATGAACTCTTCTCCTGACCCCCCCACCACCTCTTCCGCTCCAACATCCCCAGACAAAGACTCCTCATCTCCCTAAAAAAAAAAAATCTTGGGATGCTGGCCCGAGCCCAAGCTCCTCCTCCACATCAGGCCCCATCATCTCAACGGCAGCCATCAATACTCGCCCAGATGCTGGACTGTGAGTCAATATCTGTGAGTCAAGCTCCTGAACGACCACACGGGGTCGAGCCAAGATGCTGCTGAAAATGGGTGACAGCAGTGTTGTCTGACTCGGCCCAGGCTGTGATGCGGATAGACGCCTCTCTGCTGCACCCCCTACAACTGAGCGCCCTCTCCCTGGCCGTGGACTAGTCCCAGAAGTGGCGGAGGCAATGGCACTCCCTCTCCTGCCACACCCACAACCCCTGCCAGACATGTTGTATACCATGCCAGCGCATACCACTAAGGCTGCATCTGAAATGACCACCAGCTCAGTGTGCAGCACCTAAATAGATTTTATGCACACTTTGCATTCAATTCAGATGCAAATCATATGCAAATATGCTACTACTTATTATGCAAACAGGAAACTCAGGAGGAGGGGCTGGGAGCAGCTAACCTGATAGTTACATACTTACAAAGTTAAGAAAAGGTGGGGGGAAAGGCTGTGCATCCCTAAACACATGTTGCAATTGAATGGTTAAACTCAGGAGGAGGGGCTGGGAGCTCCTGAGTTTCCTGTTTGCATAATAAGTAGTAGCAGATTTGCATATGATTTGCATCTAAATTGAATGCGAAGTGTGCATAACATCTATTTAGGTGCTGCACACTGAACTAGTGGTCATTTCAGATGCAGCCTTAGTGGAATGCGCTGGCGTTCTCCTCGCTGTTCAACAAAATGTAAGTTACAATTTTTTTTTTTGCTTAGCTGCTCCCAAGGTTTTAAATTTAGGTTAGGTCATTTGCCCGGAGGTTTGCCTCACCGTGGCACAAGTGTCTAGTATAATATACTTTGCATGCAAACCATATTGGAAGCTAAAGTTCCTCCTAGCTTAATAAATGTTAGCACTTGTCTTGGATGCAGGGCATGCATTTTTCAGTCTGACAGAGGCGGTGTATGCAGGTGCAATTAACCATTCAATTGCAACATGTGTTTAGGGATGCGCAGCCTTTCCCCCCACCTTTTCTTAATGTTGTATAATATGCACAAGATTTCAAGGTGGAGAAAGTGTGCTGCTTTTTACAGTCAATACGTGTGTGGGCCTGGGGACAGACATAATATAACAGGGGGCTTTTGTTGATTTTTCAGAAAAGAACAAAAAAAAAATACAAACAAATACAAAGACGGCGCAAACACTGAATACAGTAATAGAACACGAAAATCACTGGACAGCGATGCGGTCTGAGTGCACTCTGCACACAGCAAAATAACTGGCTGCACACTACTAGCACGTACAATGTCACTGACTAAACTTAGTGACTGAACAGAGACAGTGACTGCAACTAACTGAAGTTGATCACTGGCTAATGAGCTGAATACAAGTGATATACAGTCAAATAATAAAGAGCACAGAAATTAGTGGACAGCGGTCTGTCTGCACTAATAGAATAATACAATGTCACTGACTAAACTTGCAGTCTTCCTGCACTAATAGAACAGTACAATGTCACTGACTAAACTTAGTGACTGACCAGTGGCAGTGACTGCAACTAACTGAAGTTGATCACTGGCTATGAGCTGAATACAAGTGTCAGATACAGTAAGATCTAGAGCACAAAAGTTAGTGGACAGTGGTCTGCCTGCACCAATAGAACAGTATAATGTCACTGACTAAACTTAGTGACGGACCAGTGGCAGTGAATGCAACTGACTGAAGTTGATAACTGGCTATGAGCTGAATACAAGTGATATGCAGTAAAATAATAAAGGGCACAAAAATGAGTGGACAGCGGTCTGCCTGCACTAATAGAACAGTACACTGTCACTGTCTAAACTTAGTGACTGAGCAGTGTAAGTGACTGCAACTAACTGAAGTTGATCACTGGCTGGCTGGCTTAGCTAGGTAACAAGTATACAGTAATAGAGCAGTGGAATCAGTATGAAGTTGAACCTGCCTGCACTAAGCACAGCAATCAGTACACTGTCACTGACTACACTGACTACAGCTAACTGAAGTTAATCACTCACTGTCTAGCTAAATACAAGGATATACAGTCACTAATAGAGCAGTAGAATCAGTGAACCTGCCTGCACTAAGCACAGCAATCAGTACACTCTCTCACACATCTACAACTAACTTAAGTAATCACTCACTGGCTAGCTAGCTGAATACAAGTATATACTCCAGTATAAGAGCACTGTTAGGAGTAAAAACGCTATATTTTTTTGAAAAAAACGCGCTTGCTGAAGCAAAGAATAGCCTGGAGATGCCACAGTCTAGCAAGGATAGAGCTTTTCATCATGGCCGCTGCTTTATATACAGGAGGGGAGGGCAGAGCCTCCCCTCCTATGATTGGTTGCTAGGGCTTGGCTGGGGGGCTCTGATTGGCCCAGGGGGATGTCATTTTTGCCCATTTCCGCTAATCACAACCTAATCACGGCTTTACCCACCGCGATGACGACCGTGAATGCGTAATGCATATTAGTATTCGCGGCATTGCCGTGGCCGATTTCCATGATCCAGAATCGATCACAGCGTTGAATACCGAAGCCGAATAGTGAAAAAATGCTCGTGAATCACGGCTAATCCGTGATCACCAGGAAAAATGGAAACCAGACTCTGCATCAACTTCACCGTTAATAGCTTTATTCAAAAATAGAAAAACACTGTATACACATTACCATGTCACCTTAAAACCATAAAAATTACTCTCTATGATGACAAAAATTGCACAGCCGGCTGGGCTCACACGACTCAACACACTTCATGCACACCAGTCATACCTGGTATCCCAATATAATACTGCTATATGTCCTGACACTACATGTCATGAGTGCATGAGCTAGATTTTAACTGAAGACATGTGGTTTCCAACAGATTAATCACTGCCATAGTAGAGATAAGTCCAGGCAAGGTCACAGATGCAGTAGAGTTATTTCCACAGTACATCCAGCATTCGCATATGTATGCATAGATCAATATATCACAGTCAAAGGATGCCGCCTCACTGAGGCTCTTACCACTCAGAAGTTTCATCCATGGCTGTTGATCCTCCTGCTGCTGCGGATTGATGTTGCTATATTCCAAGTTCACTTGCGATGTGGTTGCTTGCTCACACAGTAGGATATAGCACTAATGAAGTCCCTCTGATGTAGATATTGGCCAGCATTGACGTGTGCACACGTGTCCCAGTAGTATCCAGGTACTATCCACGCTACCCTTCTTGTCTGCTGCCTTCCATACGGTCAGCCAGCGCCAGGCTCCGTGGTAGGCTTCTCCAGGGTTTATGGACCGTGGGTGCTAGGAGTAATTCGCCTTCACCACGCGTATCGGCCGCTTCCGGCCTTAATTATGTAATTAAAGGAGAACTATAGTGAGAGGTACTGTATATGGAGGCTGCCATATTTATTTCCTTTTAAGCAATACCAGTTGCCTGGCAGCCCTGCTGATCTATTTGTTTGAAGTAGTGTTTGAATCACACCAGAAACAAGCATGCAGCTAATCTTGTCAGATCTGTTAAAATTGATGCTTGTTCTGGGCCTATGGCTGAAAGTATTAGAGGCAGAGGATCAGCAGGATAGCCAGATAACTGGCTTTGCTTAAATGGAAATAAATATGGCAGCCTCCATATACCTCTCACTACAGTTGTCAATTAATGGGCGAGGGATCTTTGAGTGTATTTTTTATAGCGTATGGTGCGCCGGAAAGGTTGCATCCTTATTGCGTAATGTATGGTGCGCTGATAAAGTCGCAACTATTTTTCCATTACGAATAGTGCGCCGATAAGGTTGCATCCATTTTACATAGCGTTTGGTGCAACGATAACGTCACATCTCGTCACTGCCATCTTGTGGACAAAGCACTCATCATCATGTTTCAGCGGAAGTTCATGCCTCCACTTCAATGCATCTGTATGGTCTCATCCCTTAATCGCCATCTTGTGGACAATTTGCTGACTGCACTTTGAAAATATATATACACACACACACACACACACACACACACACACACACACACACACACACACACACACACACACACACACACACACACACACACACACACACACACACACACACACACACACACACACACACACACACGCTGCAGCACACAACAGGAAAGCAGTGACAGGGGCTCTTGGTTACGCTTTAACGCGTTTAAGCTCACCAACTGCGCCAAAGTGTCCTCAATCTGGTGAGTCCTACTCTAACCAGGCAAAAATGCTAGCTTTTTTAATCAGCGTTTTAGTGGGAACCATGCCAAAAGCCCAATAGTCAACTAAATGGGAGAAAGGAAATTAAAAACACCTCACCTTCTACTAGCTACTGACTGTACTATGAGCTCCACTCATTTATATGCTTAACTGTGCTAGAGGTGGGCGTGGTTATGCACGTGCATATTCTCCCATTTAGTTGACTATTGGGCTTTTGGCATGGTTCCCACTAGAACGCTGATAAAAAACTAGCATTTTTGCCTGGTTAGAGTAGGACTCACCAGATTGGGGACACTTTGGCGCAGTTGGTGAGCTTAAACGCGTTAAAGCGTAACCAAGAGCCCCTGTCACTGCTTTCCTGTTGTGTGTGTACATACATACATACATACATACACATATATATATATATATATATATATATCATTAGCAGTTTTCAATACAGCTGTTATGATCACTTCTGCAGCATGTACTGCTGGCTGCAGTTGTACTGTAGCCAAGCAGTTTTTGATTTCTTTACATGCATTTGCTCGCATAGTTTTGCTTGCACTCGCACTAAGGCCTGGTGCACACCAGAGGAGTTTTTCTGAGCGTTTTGAGTTTTTAAATCTGCTGCTAATGTTATCCTATGTGTCTGTGCACACTGGAGCAATAAGGTTTTGTAAAAAAACTCAATAGCATTACATTGGGAATGTAATGCTATTGAGTTTTTTACAAAACCTTATTGCTCCAGTGTGCACAGACACATAGGATAACATTAGCAGCAGATTTAAAAACTCAAAACGCTCAGAAAAACTCCTCTGGTGTGCACCAGGCCTTAGTGTTGATTCCATCTGCAGTCGCTCTGCAGTTCATAGCAGTTTGGGATGCTCTTGTGAAATCAAACATTGTCTGTTGCAGTGGAGCTGCAACCCTTTTCATGCAGGTTGCATAGTTTTGTCTGCCTTCTCCTGCTGCCAGCTTGTGACTGATTAATTATCATTCACCTGTGTGGGAATCTGCATGTCTGCTCCCACTGGATGACCTCAGTATAAAGAGCTGCTTCCTGCAGAGCTCCACGGGCTATCATAGTTTCAGTGTCAGCCTGTTACTCTGGGCCCCTGTTCCTGTTACCCTGTGTGGATTGTGCTCACTTCTGCGTAGAAGTAGCAAATCCTTCCTAGTCCTGTTCCTGTTACCTTGCGTGGATTGTGCTCACTTCTGCATAGAAGTAGCGAATCCTTCCTAGTCCTGTTCCTGTTACCCTTCCTAGTCCTGTTCCTGTTACCTTGCGTGGATTGCGCTCACTTCTGCATAGAAGTAGCGAATCCTTCCTAGTCCTGTTCCTGTTACCCTTCCTAGTCCTGTTCCTGTTACCTTGCGTGGATTGCGCTCACTTCTGCGTAGAAGTAGCGAATCCTTCCTAGTCCTGTTCCTGTTACCTTGTGTGGATTGCGTTCACTTCTGCGTAGAAGTAGTGAATCTTTCGTAGTCCTGTTCCTGTTACCTTGTGTGTTCATTCTGTTTGTCTCAAGTCCTGGTTATGTTTAGTCAGATCTGTGGTACATTTGAACTGGCAGGACCCCAGGGATTTTGTACAATAGTTAGTTCTGTTATACTGTTTAATACTACCTGTGATTATCTGTGTTTGACCTATTGCCTGTTATCTTGCTCTGTCTGTCTTGCCTTGTGGATTGCGCTATTTCCTGCGTAGGAGTGGCGAATCCTCTAGTCCTGCTCTTGTGAGGTACTCCATCATTGTGTTTGCGATTGGCTACCTCGTTTCAGTCTGTCTTGTTTATAGGCGCTTGCTGTCACTGAGGCAGTGATTAGTTTAGCAAGCGTTCATTCTGTCTACCTTTCCTGATCTTTCTGAGTTCTGGTTAATACGCTCAGCGCTACTTTGCACTGAGCCACTATTGTTAAAGTATTGTTTGTGGTTGCTCGGATCTACGCCTGCTCTGTGCGCCACATCTCCTAATGGAGTCAGTCCTTTCCTCCACTAGTGCGTTCGCACTATAACTGGGGATATCCTGGTTCCTTGTGCTTGCGTGTGTGTCTCCTTCACGTCAGGATATGCATTACGTGCTGACTGTGGAGAATATACCACCAAGCGTGACAACAGCCTTCATGTGAATAGTATTTTATACCTCTCTCCATACACTATGGGACATTTTCAGAAAGTCCCAACCAGGATCAAAATTGCCTTTAGATTCAATAAATCTTGGATCTTATTGTTTAACTCATTCTACCTATGCTGGGAGTATTAGTTCTTATACACAACATTTACAATATCATTCAAACCTTTACTGAGGCTTCACACATGGCCAACACTTGTTCAAACTACCAGGGGGCATATGCAATTCACTTTTTCACCTGAGTTTTCTCCTAGGTGATATTTTTAAACTTGGCAATAAAATGCCATTGAAGCCAACAGCAAGCAAGAAAATACTCAAAATAATTTTGGTAGTACTTTTTAACTTGCTTTTTGGTACTTTTTTTGGTTGAAAAGTGCTGGAAAGTTATTTTAAATTGAAGATGAAAACTTATCTCCTAGGAGAAAACTCAGGCGAAAAAGTGAATTGCATATGGCCCCAGATGTCTATTCATTATGACCAAAAGCAAATTCACATTATCTGCTGACAACTTTTCATACTGTGTATGCCAAAATTCATTTTGACTACAAAAATGAAGCAAAACTGAATTCCTTATTTAGGCCATTCAGTGTCAGCATCAGAGCAGGGACAAGGTCCTCCAGCACGCAAGGCTGAGACACCAAAGTGCGCCCCTACATCCCTCCCACCCCAGCTGTCACACACTGATTGCTATTAGACTAAGAGGTGCCACAGGGCCCACAACCTCCCCAACACCTTAATATCTAGTTATCTGGCCTGCAGTCACTGCTATGTATCCCATTTTCTTATTTCTTTCTGCTTCATGCACAATTAGGAATGACAGCTGAATGAATTGTGCGCCCCCTCCTACACTGCGCCCTGAGGCTGGAGCCTCTCCAGCCTATGCCTCGGCCCGGCCCTGGTCAGCATCCCCAGCTGGTAGATCTAGCACATTTCTTTTCTATTTGTCTTAATACCTTGTCATAGTCAAACCCCCCCCCCCCCCTTGTTGATGGCTCCATTTTATAGATCCCTTTAAACTTTAATATGTCAGGGTTGGCGTTATGGAATAAGTGGAAGTGTACCCCAATGGGTGATTTATCATAGTTTTCTTTACTTCTAATAACAGCCATATGCTGCTGAATTTGTTTAATTCATTGGTGTTTTTTTCCCACGTACATCAAATGGCATGGACATTCCAATGTGTATATTACAAATTTTGTAT